>NW_006800273.1:229408-266021 GCF_000485575.1 Poecilia formosa
TATATTTTGACAATGCAAAACAAATTATGGGCAACCCTGAGCTTCATGCTCAATCCCATTTAAAACCTGTAGAGTGTCTTCAATCAGAGGCTTCTTCAGAACCGCTGTGATACAGACCACTACAGGAGGTCTGCCTTTATCTTCTGTTTCTCCTGGTTTAGACCAAAGTTGACTGGTATTTAGAACATCTCATAAGTCCATTCAACCCCAAAGCATGATGCTGCCACCACTGTGGCTGTGATGTGTCAGACCAGTCTTCATTTTCTCTTATTTATTTTAGAAAGTATATATTTGTATTGACTGTAAAACCTTGTGGAGCGACACATCAGAATCTTCTGTTTTGTGCTAAATGTTTTTTTTTTCTTCAGATTTATTAATTAATGGATAATAAAGTTAAAAATGAGCAAATCTGACACAACACAGATCAAACTGAGTCAATTATATTGGATATATTCCACACCTGACGTTAAGTTTGATGTTTGATTGGTAAGAAAACACAAAAACCTGAAGCATCATTTATACACGAAAGCCTAATTTACATCAAAATTCTTGTTTTGCTCTTAATTCAACAGACCATTCCCTTCCTAATGATTCCCTAAAGTTTTTTTTTCCCTCCCCTCTTTGGTAGTATTTGCGAGGATGCACATGTGGCCACTTGCCGACTTGCACCTCCACCTGTGCGCTTGGCTCTGTGAGCTGGTGCAGGGGGATTTCATCTCTGAAGCACCCCATGTTTCTCCTTCCTATTAAAAAGCCAATTTCTTTTTAATAGCAGCAACAGCTGGAGCTGGCAGGGCCAATGTCTGCTGGTGCAGCAAACGGCTCCTTAGCTGTAATTCAGGTGCAGAGTGCAGTTTGGTGGTGCATAGCGAGAAACAACCCAACAGTTGGGAATCTTGTCGCCAGTCGCGCTTTGAGTCCTTCAAAATATTTGTGTACCACGTTAGCCGTTTCCCCACGAAGCGAACTTATTCTCCCGCCGTCTTGTCCGTCCTTCCAGTGCAGCTGGCTGACCCCCAGGAGATGGCTGAACCTGCAGGAGTACCAGAGCAAGAAGCTGATGCAGGACAGCGGCGTGGCGGTCCAGCGCTTCTACGTGGCCGACACGGCGTCGGAGGCGCAGGAGGCGGCAAAACGACTCAGTGAGTAGATTGTGCCAGAGCGGTATACTGCGCGCACAGTTATAAGGCGAGTTTTGTTTTTAAAGATTCTTATTGAATTGAACAACTGGAGTTCTCTGAAGCAGTAGAAAATATCCAAAAACCTCAGATGTGAATATTTAAGAAAGTACATGAGAGGTTTGGACTTTATTAAAGAAAATCTGGGTGAAGCGATTAGGATGTGCAAAATTAAATATTTTTTGTTGATTTTCATTCATTGAAGTGGTTATAATAACTCAAAATGTACAATTAAGCATTTCTGACAAATTCAGTGACTAATAACAGCATTCCTTAATTACTAGGTCACTGGTGCCTTCATCCTGCGTGTTTCAGCTCCCTCCCTGCTGGTAGTAACAACCTCCTCAGCATGTCAATGTTCTTCTAATGAGCCATCATTGGATGCAGGTGCGTTAAACCAGGGAGAGAACTAAAACATGCAGGATGCCGGCCCTCCAGGACCGACTTTGGACACCCCTGCACTAAGCAGTCAAAGTCCCTCCATTCATGCAGTCTGTTAGTTCCTGGATGTGTTGACAGCTTGTGTGACAACCACACACTGTTAAGAGAGCAGAACTGTTTTCCTTCTCTGTATAAAGTCTCTCACAAGTTCTCAACGGGGTTTAGGTCGGGTAAGAAAGCGTGACTTGTCATTATTATTTCATGTTTAAGACCTTCACTGGCTAGCCGTGAAGCGGACTACTTTGATGCTTGTGACAGAGGATTGTCTTAATTAAAAATTGAGCTCTTCTAGAAAGACGCAGACTTTTACCTTTAATACAGGTCGTATAAGTCGCTCTTATCTCCTCTGTTCATAAAACCTTAAAAACAGACTGTCTTCAGATATTTCCTGGCCCGTTTTTGACAATTCAACTTATTTGTCTTGTTTGGCGGGTGTCGACTTTTAGCCTTCCTTAACTCGGCCGTGTCTCTGAACACTGTTGGAGGATAATGTCCTTTCTCTATTTTGGTTCGTAATGTATTAAGTTCAAGAAGAGTCAGTGAGTTGAATCCATCAGTTCCATTTATTAAGACCAAAACACAGCGCTGGTTCATCGCTATGCTTTCCTTAAGGGACAACACAGCAAAATGGCCCCTAACAACAGCTTCTAATTCCTTTTGTTGGCCTCTGCCTAAGCTACGCCCTAAAAAGTAGCCCTAGCTGTGTATATATGAGCATCCAAGTAGCTAAAAGAGAAAGAGGAAAACACAGAACTATTTAATCCCAACAACAACAACAACAGCTTCTGCTTCTTGGCAGCTGCTCTGTTAGCTCAATCTTTCTGGTGTCACCGCCTCATTTTTCCAGATAAAAGCATGAAAATACTTTAAATTGCTCCCGGTTCATCCTTAGAAGAAAAGAAAATTAATGCGTTTTCATGACTTCTAATTGGTTGTTTTTAGCAGAAAGCTGTTGTGCTCCATTTGGAAACTTCTGTTTCCCTATCATTTGGTAATTATTTTTCAAAACCAAAGGTTTAACTTTGATCAAAAATCTACTCTTTAGTCAATGAAATGTACAAAATATTGAAAATGGTTCACGGTGGCGAGATAAGGTCTTGACAAAAATCATCTGAAAAGAAAATCTCCATCTTTGTTTTTTTCAAAATAGTTGGCTGTTTAGTCCCTGGTGACCTACATATATATTTTTTTCTAATTGTAGCCTCACGTATTTACTGAGAGACAAACCCACCCTTTATTTATTTAATACCAATCTCGGCTTATCAATATCAAAGACGAAACTGCGCTGCGGAATACGGTAGGGCTGTTTATCGTTCAGCGTTGTTCTTTTTGCGACCCAACGTGCAGATGGCTGTGTTTAATAAGGTCTGAAGTTTTATCAGGTCTAATCGCATCTTTTGTGCTGTTTATTTCTATGCATGAGCCAGGCTGTTTTGACCTTAGCGGCTTAGTGCCCGCTCTGCTTTTCATCGCAGCGCTTCATCCGCCCTAATTTGTTGCACAACCTCTCGCATTGAGTTTCTCACGCTTTGCATGCGTATCTGATGATTACCATTTGTCTTCTTGCTGTTGTTACTTGGCGTTTGTTGCCTTCATACACTCGCACAGAGCCGTGTGCAGAAGGAGCTGAAATTCTACTTGTTCTACAAGTCTGCAAAAATGCGTCGCACATGCACGAACAAAGTGGGTTTAGCATCCATTTGTATGCGCCCACACACTGCGCTCTTCTCCGTTTCTTTACCTTCCCCTTTCTACTTTGCTTCTCACACATACGGCGTGTGTTCCTGCTTTTAGACTTTATTCAGCGTTAGTTTCTAAATACAGAAGCCGCTTTTTTGGAACCGTATCCAGACTGGTTTTCAGCCAGCGAGGTGCCACTATGATTGCCGCCCAGGAAGTCGGGAGCCTGCGGTTCTGACTTCAGTGGCTCTGGTTGTGATGCAGAAAAAGATAAACTGAATACCATAAGGATTATATATATTTTCCTGACAGCTTATATTGCTGCAAGGGATGAAACGGAGAGAGAGAGAGAGAAAAAGCTGAAGACAGATGAGTTACTAGAGAGCAGACAGCTTAATACAAGCCAGGCGAGACATGGGCAGATGGAGATCATCTTTGAACAGTGATTTTCAGATGTTCCCACAGATTCTCAGTTGGATCTACATCTGGCCTTTGACTGGTCCATTTTGATACGGTAATGTTTCAGGATGGAGATGTTGTGTTCAAATTTATGTGCAGTGTTCATTTTCTACCACACAAAGAATTGTGGATATAGACCAAAAATAATCTACTTTAGCCTCTTCTGACACTTTTTTCCCACTGATTTGTTGTGTTCCCCAACATGGCTCACGCCAAACTGCAAGTGTGTATAAACCAGCCCTGTTTAGTCCGCTTTAATTGAACTTTGGTTCATTTGCCTACAAAGTCCGGTTCATTTGGGGAGGTGTGAAACCATAACAGGACTCTGATCCAGACCAGAACAGAAAACTCTGGTTCGTCTACAAACTTGGGTCTCGGTACATTTGCAGTGAACTCTGGTGTGGTTCAAATGCATACATGCAAACAGTCTGGGCTCCAAAGTAGGAGGTAGACTACTGTGCAAGGCATTCTGGGTAAATAGAACCAAAACAAATTCATGAGCAGGAGAAATGGCCCATGGTCTATTGCCAAAGACAAAAGAGAAATCCTACAACAGCTAAAGTTTTGCTCATTGTCTTCTTCAGGGGCTTTTATGTCGTTTCCTTCAGTGGTTTTTCATACAGCGCCTCCACAGGCGAGGAAGGGGACAGGTTGTTTTTTTTTAAAGACTTTGGGTCGTTTGACAAAGTGCAGTGTGGAAGTGAACCACACCAGCTGAAAATGTAACAAATGTTGAGACTTTGCTCCTCATTGTAATTGTATCTGTGAAAACATCTGCATTGTTTCCCCTTGACTTTCTTCTTGCCACTCCTCCATACAGTCCAAATTTATGGAGCACACAAACAATGGCTGTCTGATCGACAATTGTCTGCAGCTCTTCATTCGAGGTCTATTGGGTGCTTTTCTGAAGGATCTTCTACCAGCCTTCTATATTTGCATGATTGCCCTAGTCTTGATTTGTTAAATGTCAGGATATTTTTCTGCAACCTAAAGCTGCTTTAAACTTCACCACGTCTTTATCCCCAATCTGTTCCTTTGGTTTTCATGATCCTGTTTCTCCACTAATGTTCTAAGAAACACTTGAGCCTTTCATAGATCAACTGGATATATACTGTATCAATCAATCAACTCACGTTATTTTAGTAAATTGTCAACATTGAACACAGGAAACAAAGAAAAAAATAGAACAATGAACAAACCCATAATTTACCAAAAAAGGAATAGGCTGAAGCCAAAGCTTATACTTGCCTACCCTATTTACATACATAGCAGCCTACCAATATATATTCACAATACATCTATGTAACTGAGTAAGATTTTATCATTTTACATTTTAAGGCTCTTTTAAAGCTCACCAAGAAAGGACATAATTTGAAATCATCATTCAATTCATTCCACAATTTCACACCAGTAATTGAAACACATACTGAGATTAAGTTACACAAAGGTGAACGCTATTCATTAACGATGTGACTTCTTTAGGCAGTGGGTTGGACTGAACGCAAAAATACAATGCGCTTTTTAGATTCTATTTGTAAAAAAAAATAGTTTGAGAACTTTGTAAGGAATTGTAGCTTGAATTAAGTCTGAATCATCTGGGATTATAATTTTTTTTTGCATTGTTTATCGTTACTGCATTCTGAGCTTAGCCGCATTGAGCTCGAACTTTTGCTTGTAAGGCATGTTGATCTCCAGGAAAAAAACCCAAAACAAAACATGAGACTTGTTGAACAGCTCAGCATCAGGTCTTAATTGGCACGCTGGAGTCGGAACTGCTTAAAATAAGGAATTGTTGAAAATTCCCTGCCAAGCTGTGGGGGGGAAAAATGCATGAGAGTAAATGTTTTCAGTGTCTGTTACCTTGTCCAATAATGCGCCTTGGTTCACCTGGCGTGCCTCTGCGACTTACTTGCACTTCTGCAACCCATCACTACAGCTGGCTGGCTAATAAACCGTGTAAGGGAGCGTCCACAGATGCTTCACTTTCTCATCCTCGCACTGCGTCTGTGAACGGTTCCTCTTGGGGCGTGTTGGGGCGTGCAAAGATGCATCAGAGGGGGGCAAAAAAAAAAAAAAGAGATTGATAACCTTTTTAGTTAAGACCAATAAACGAAGTGAGAATGGCAGACCCGGACTCCCTGGGGGGGTGGGGGGGGCAAGACGGGGCATGGAGCCAGCCCTGGTTGAAGCCCTGTTTAACGACTTCACCCTGTAGAGGACATAAGGCTTTTCTCCATGCATGAGATGCGTCTGGTTGGGGGTATCTGAGTCGACTCAGAGCAAACTGAAAGCAGATTTACGGTCCTGCTGTGAGCTTCTGGCTTCTTGTGCCCACCCCAGAGTGAGCTAGCAAAAGCATTAAGGCTCAGAGGTGAATGAGATTCATCTCTTCCTTTAGGCTCACCAAACAGTATCCTCCAGTTTTAAATTCTCACTTAACCATAAAGTGGTTAAGGTGGTTAAATTGTATCGCGTAGAAACATTCCTCTCGTCTTCAAGAAGTCAAAGATCGATGCTTTCTGTTACAGTTTCTAAAAAACCCCTGAAAGAACCCAGAGTTTTCTATCAAAACTTTAAAAAAACAGAGCCCGACATGGATCATTGATTTCCCTTTTAACTTGAATGGCATGTCTAGGAGGGATGTTTGCAGTGTGGCAGATGGGTGATGCGCGCCCAGCTAATGGCTCATGGAAAGAAGGGTTTTGATTTCGGCGGCGCCACACTGGGTGAATCCTTCGGGGAGTTATCAGAAAGTCTGAAGCTTTTGTAATGTGCTCTCCGCCAGGACGCTGCGAGAGTGGCAAACTAACCAGCGCTGTCCGTCCAAAATCGATGACCCACATCCACCCGTCTCGCACTTCAAGCTTTTAATCTTTCCAGTATGTGTGCGTGTGTGTGTGTGTGTAGCCGAAGTGGTCTGTCTACAACAAGATGATGTGATTTAAGAAACCCAAACTTTTCCTCTGAGGAAAAATATTTGAAATGTGTCTTTTTCTGTTACATTTCTGTGTTGTCAGCACACTTATCTGATTGACTACTGCTCAGGCTAGAAAAAGTCATTGTTTCAGTTCAACGTCCTGATGTCAACCTAATGCGATGGACAGACATTTTTCCAGGTTTTTTTGTTGTTGTTTTTTTTAGATTAAAAGTTATGTAGAACGTAGGGATGAACCAAACGCCTCCTGCTTGGGCTTCAGGTCCCAGATGGGGATGAAACGAGTGTTTTCCAGCCTTGGACATCAGAGGTTGAAGTATTTTCTGAGCAGAGAACAGCCAGCAGGGCGGTGAAGGGATCTCATGTTCTTCCACTTCCATTTTTTTTTCTTCTTTTCACATCGATCGGTTCGACGGGAGTGCCAACGTTTTGCAGGAATGGAGCAGAGATCCGGATTCATCAGAAACCCACAGCGATGTTTCTGATCACATTTTAAAGTTTTATGTGGCTTTAACCTGGATCATTTAAGACAATACAACAAAAATGTTGAATCAAACATCCATGACAGAATCAAAGCAACACTCCAGGTATGTTTTTGATGAGGGAAAAGCATTGTAACGTCATATAAAGCTCAAAAAGTTGATTTTACATAGTGATAGACTTTTCTATCGCTAACAAAATAATACTAACTGGTTAAGTAGTTTGTGCTCCGGTAGTCAGCTGTTTAACACATATGCAGCTTGAAAGCTTGGTACCTCAAAAAGAAAAACAGTTGGTGTCCCTGCGTAGTGTCTACACCTTTATTTCTGTATTTTCTGCATGCAGGAAATATTTTCAAGACGTTGTCATGCGTCTTTCTTTCGGCCTTCTTTCTGAAGGCTCACCAGCAGTACGCAGAAACAGGTGGGGGAGGTGAAACTCATGGATCAGATGCTGCTCTGCACTGTAAAGAGCTTTTTGAAATCACCAACTGTTGTTTGAGTGAAAATGTTCCTGTGATCCTCGGCAGAAGATCCAAACGCAGCAGACGGAGGATCAAACATGAGCCAGAGCAGGGGTGTCCAAAATGTGGCCGCTTGAATAATTCTGTGTGCTTCCACCGTCAGACAAGTTAGAAACTCAACAGACCAATAAAATCTTAAAACAAGACAAAGAAGTTCTCGGTACAACACAGATTTCTCATTCATCCGCCTGGTTTTTGCATTGACTTTAACTACGTAGTAAGTAGAGCTACAAACACCCAGCAGCTTTTAGTCAAGGCCGGCTCGGATGCTGGAGTTTTTGCGGCCCACGAGTTCTCTCAGTTTTACGACTTTTGGCCCTCAGAGCAAAAAGTTCGGACACCACAGAGCTAGAGTAAAGACGAATGATGTGACAAAAGGACTTGGCTCTTTGGTTTAGTGGAACCATACCGGGTCATTTGGTGTTTGGTCGTTTTTTGGGGGTTTTTTTAAAGCCAATTACACATCGGCCTTTCAACCAGCTTAATTTCCAATTTAGTGTGAAATTCAATCAGTCAGTTTGTAATTACAAAAGCAATTCACACTAGCTATAATTTCCAGGCATTTTACAAGACTAACTGGTCCAACTCACAGCTGTACAGAAATAACCAAACCATCAGGGTCATATAGTTTCATTCAGATTCGGTTTCACACTATTCAGTTTGATCAAGTCAGTTTCTGTCAGCAGAACAGGTTTAAAGTTCAGCTGATCACATAATGCCTACTGGGGAAAACCTTATGTATCACTCAAAGAAAGACACTGGGCGATCATGTTCTGTTTCGTGAAAATATATTTGCTCCTTTTCCGTACCAGTAGACTTCCTCAAATCACTATTTGGCTTGTATAACTCACAGTATTTCACTTACTACAACATTTGTCTGCCAGCAACAAATGAGAGAAGAATTAAAGTTCTGCTGCATTGCATCAGCGGCACCGGCATCCCATTTTCTTCTCATAACGCTCCGTTTTCAGACCGAGGAGAGCGCAGACTGCAGTTTTGAAAGCCAAATATTTCCCCTGTTCTTGTTGGATGCAGGGTTTTAGTCGCTGAACAGTTTGGAAGCGTATTTGTTGTATTTTTGGCTGGGCCGCATGCGGTACAGCCCATAATCCTCGGATGTCTCTTTGCCTGTCTGAAAGCAAAGTCTCAGACAGACAGAGAGCGAGCGAGAGACTTCTTTTTGTTTTCGAGCGTCTCTTTCAGAGCCTGAATACAAATGAAGGCAGTTCAGCCACTTTCACCCTAACGTGTGAGGTGCCTTTTGGTCAAAGGTAATATTATTTTGAAGGAAGTTAACTTTCTTTGAGCTTTTTTCCACCCTCAGCTCTCAGCAAGCTGCAGTGGATCGCTATGGTTACAGGGATATTTTTTCTAGTACTTTTTTATCTGATTCACACAAATGGCTGGTGCTGTTTTGCAGCAGCTCGATTCAGAATATGACCTTGTGACTCCTGCATCTACATCAGCCCTTGGGTTTAAGATTGAGCACTTTTGCTTATCCAAATCACATTGCGCTGTTCTGCGCAATCTACTTTTTTAGTGGAAAACTTTCCATCACTGACCGTGGTTTAGCAGCCTGCAGCCTCCAAATATTAGGTTAGACATTTTTATTATTATAGCTTCAAGTATGTAATTTGCAATGTGGTTATTTTATTAATGATTTTCTCTATCCTTGCGACAGACTGGCGACCTGTCCAGGGTGTACCCCGCCTCTCGCCCGGAACGTTAGCTGGAGATAGGCACCAGCACCCCTCCCGACCCCACTGAGGGACAAGGGTGTTCAGAAAATGGATGGATGGATGGATTTTCTCTATCCTTTAAAATATATATCTATGCTTGGTTTAACATTAGTTGCTCGTGTTTCATATGATGCTTTAAATAACAATGACTTTTTCTTTTACCATGCTGTGTTATGACTGGTATCTGTTATGCTGTCTAGAGGGCTCCGATGTGGATGTACACATATTTTTCTTTCTATTAAAGTTTTTTTTTTTTTAAAGCAATGGCCATAAGTAGAACTGAGCAAACATTATTTTAAATAAAAAACAGGGGAAACCATTTTTATATATATATATATATATATATATTTATTTTTTTTTTCTCACTCTCCGAAGTGAAGTCAGGCCTAAATCTTTGCTTTAGGTCAGTTAGTTAGTTAACGTTCTGTATGTTAAATGTCACAATAATGAGAGAGAGAAAGAGAGAGAATATGTCAGAAATGTATTTATTATTTAATCCCTCCAGATCGGAAAGAGCGGCGACAATCCAGCCAGCTTTGCAGTACCATAATCCCGCCACACTTTGCAGTATCGAAAAATTCTAACAGTTTCTGAAAGAAGAGACGTTGCGCTTTCCTGCCAATATCGGGTCATTACGGTAATTTTATTTCTATGAACAATACTTTAGCAGTCCAGTTTAAAGCCTGTCTCTCTGTGCCTAGGCCTTTACCTTTCAGCATTTTGAAAATGTTTAGCGTTAAAGAAAATAACACATCGGATATCGACGCATTCGAAGCACCTTTGTGAAGCTGCAATCTTAACCGTCCAAAATTGGTTTTCAACAATACTGATCCTGTGCCAGAATTGGCCGAGGGCGCTCCATGACCCAGCAGCATCGAGGTGTATCCAACGCCGTCCTGGAATTTAAGATGTACACTTTAAAAAAAAAAAAAAAAAAAGTGTTTATGTTGATGGTTTGTTTGATTCCCATAGTTTCTACTCCTTGTTGGTAAAACGCCTCATTCAGATGTAGAGGTGTTTTAGACATCTAGAACGCTTATACAGACGAAAAAGCAGAATGTAATCTTCTGCTTACATTCGACGCAGGTTCTCACATGCAGCCTTATACATGCACTCAAATGAACATGTCACTGCGCTCGCATACCTGCAGCCTGCTGCAGCCACTTAGTGCGTCGCCAGCTGCTTGACAGATGCATCTGTTGAGCAAATCTTGATGGATTTCCAGCCTGAATTCTGAATCAAAACCTCATTTTCCCTCCGTCTACTTGCTCCAGACCTCTTTACGTCTCCCGTATCTGCTGCCTCCTCTGAAATCATTCATTGACAAAATGGTGATGGAGAGATTTGTTTTTTTTTTTTTTGCTGGTTTATCTCAGCTGCATGCTGGCGCTGTATGATGAATGTGGGCGACATCTACCTGCGCAAATGTTCGCCTCCTATCTAATGAAATAAGGGTGGAGGGAATCATGTTCTTTTGCTGTTGCTAATCTTCTTGTCCTTTTTTTTCGACAAACTGTGCGGAAGCCGCTTTATATTAATCTTGCTGCTTTGGCTCGTTTACATTAACGTCATTTTCAAATTCCTCATCTACCTCATGTTGGCCTCTGCTCCCGATCTTCTTCTTCCCCAGAAGTCTCTCTGCCAGAGTGACGATTATCACAAGAAGGAAACATTTTCATTTATTTTTCTCTGCCATGAATATTCAGTGTAAACAGTTTTTATGCATGACTGTCTAATCTCATGTGTGCTTATTAGAAGGTTAGTTAATTTGATATGTTGGCATGCTGAATAATTGCAAGCTACCTTGACACGAGCAGACTCTTTGAGGCAGACGTGTGGGTGTGTGTGTGTGTATTGCAAATTCAGGATGTTCTGTTACTGTGAGGGAATAAGACATTTACTCATGGATCTGCTCTCGCTCTCAAATGCTACAGATCGAGCCAAATGTCAGGAAGCGGAGAACATTTCGGTTGGGTTTTCCCTACTCTGTGTATTGATTTGTTGGTTTATTTTTTGTGACGCGACTGCAATTTGTAAAAGCGAGTCTCAATATAAAAACAAGTTAATTTGCGTTTACGGAGGATTTGAAGTTTTCTCTGGCTGCGAGTTTCTGCTAGCTTTTGGTCACTGCTGCACATTTAGAGTGGGATCCATCCCTCTCGTTACGCTCATTAAAAGTAGTTTGGAAGCTAAGAGTAGCATTTGTTTCAAGACCACAGGCTAGCTACCCGAGCTGGCTACAGATAACCAGCTAATATCAGACTGTTAGAGTCCCTGTGTTACCATAGCGACAGTTTTATGCTATTGTCTCCATAGCAAAATTGACCTTGAAGCCAAATGAAAATGAAGCATACATAATAATATAATGTGTTGCTCTACAGTAAATGCAAATTGATTAAAAATACCCCAGAAGGAAAAAGAAAACAATCGTAATCCGTACATTCATTCTCTCCTTTCATTGAATTCATCCCTCCCTCATTCTTTCACTGCCTCCTTTCTTCCTGCCCTCCTTCTTGTCTTCATGTTTTACCTTCTTTTCTCCTATTTTCTATCTTCACTTCTTCATTTTGCACTTTAATTTCTTGCCTCTTTATACTCTTCTTTCTTTCCATGTAATAAATTCTGCATATTAACATGTCTATTACATTCATAAATAAGATTAGATAACATTGCATTATTTTTTGAATGTGTTGTTATAAGTCTTTGTGTGTTTGTGATACAGTCATAATAATTCCCATGAAACTCATGAAAACCACATTTAATGATTGAGATGAGTCTGGCTCTTTAGCTTCATTCATGGCCCAGTTTTTTAGACACCTCTCAGTACTTGCCCAGTGATGGAGCTTTCATCAGCATAATTTTCAATCGCATGATTTATTAAGGCCAACCCGTCTCAAGGAGATCTGTGAATAGGCAGTGCACAAGTGATTTTTCTCCTCATTCTTTAACGCCATTGTTGGATCCGACTGTGGTTTTTGGAGATTTTTTTCTTTTTGTTTTCATATATTCTGCTGGGTTTTTTTTTAAGTTATTTGTATTTATAGAACAATGCTGACCCAGGTCAGCAGTCACACATGTTGGAGCCAATCTAGTGCGACTAGAGAGGAGAAGAAATTCAGTCATGGCAGGTTTGTGCATGCTATCCGCGCTTGTGGCCCACTTCTGTTCCAGATAGCAACAAACGAGTGTTACTGTGAAACGTGGATAAAGCATGGAACGAAGCCAGAGCAATCATCGCTGTACATCCCCTCCCATCTCATTCACACTGGGCCCACTGGAGCCTCCTCGTGCTCCTCAACGTTTCAAGAGCCTTGTAAGGCCACTTTCATCTTCCCCCTTCAGAAAATGAGACAGTCTCTGGTGAAAAGTGCTGACAGTAGCACTTAGCGTTGAACAGCGCTAGCTGAACTTTAGTTTCTGCCTTTGTCTGAAGTAGCGCCGATAGGGCCGCCTCTCTTAGAAGTTACGTTTGTGTATATTTGTAACCAGCTGGGACGTATGGAGGTCCTTCATCTCGCTGGTCTGCTGGACAAAGGACATTCAGGCAGCTACTCATTTATCAAAGCAACTGATCCCACATCAAGCAAAACAAGTACATTGGCTTCAAAGGATTTTTCATCTTTTGTGGAATAAAGGAGATTTCATTCAAATTGCTGCTCTCTTTTTTTACGTTCGGTGCCAGCCATTCAATTTTTCTAAGTGGTTATGATTGCGAGCTCTACTATTGCCAGAGTAAACACTTGGCCCTCCTTGGAAAACACCATTAGCGATGAGAGAGGCTGAATGATGTTCAGTTCAAACTGTGCTAGCGCTTCCTGGCAATCTGACTTTAACCCACATTGTTGTGCGCACTCTATAAGAAATTCGATTGACAAATTTACTGCCGTTAAAAATCTCGCCTCTGTTTACGTAGCCAAAGTTTGGAACATGTATATGGCAATAATTTTCTCTTGAATTGGTTTCAGTTCAAGAAACGAACTGAAATGTGTGTCTTACCCACAAATCCTGAATTTCACTTTTCATTGACTTTGGTACCACTCTTTGTAAAAACATTGTATCTTCTCCACTTACCCCTATTTCACATCCATTGTTTCCTAAATTGAGTCAGTTGTGTCTTCTACTCTTTCATGGAGTAAAGGAGAGGATTTTGGGTTCCTACGCAGTGTAGAAAAGTATGAAATATAATTAAAATATTTCACATGCATTGGTAAGTACCATAAATCATCAATCATCCAACTGTCGTTTTATCTCTCTCTCTCTCCCTTTTGTTTGATCTGTCATCCATCCTGCCGTCCAACTTCCAGTCCATCTGCTCCATCCAACACTATGTCCCTTTATCTATCAATCTATCTGTCATTTAACAGTCTGTCTGTCTGCTTAGCCATTCTTCTGTGGTTATGATTGCGAGCTCTACTATTGCCAGAGTTTTCCTTTCTTCAGGTTCAATACTGAAACTCTGACCACTAGAAATATATTATTTTAAATTCATAGTAGAGTTGAAGTAACTTTAACTGTGCAGGAATCCTAACCACCCTACCCTTCTCTGTGTTGGTTAGCACCACATACCTATGGATGACTCTTCTATAAAATGAACATAGTACCCATTTGCCACTTGGATCACATTGCAGGAGATTAATGAACAAGTGCAGTGGGTTAGATTGAGCGCGCCACACACGACTCTCACCTTCCTACTCGCTGCAAGGCCCCTGCTGATGGACGGAAATACTCTCATCTCTCCATAGGGCCGGCCTGTCACACTGAAAGACTGATGTTGGGCTGCAGTTTTTCTACACGCACCGCCTGCCAAGATCGTACGCGTAGCACACAGTGAGGGTAACAGAAGGGTGGAGACGGTGTGTTACGAAAGGTTACAGATCCGGGCCTACACCGCCTCACCGACTTACAGGCAGAGCAGAAATCCCTTCCAGGGTTTATCGTTGATAAAAACATTTGCTACATAGACTTCTTCACACAAAGACCAGACAAAAAGATAGGCCCATCGACAGACATCTTATACTGAACTCTACCTGGCTTTGTTATCCCTTACATGCGCAAGTGTTTAGGTCTGCCCTGGTAAGTGAAGTTCAATGGGTCTGAAATTGTCTTACCGGATGTAAATGGGCTTTGCTGGGTAAAGCAGGCTGTCTCTCAAAGAGCTGATTTGTGTAAGCTGCTTAGTGTTTCCACCTCCTCATTACACATCCTAACCTATTCATGTTGTGGCTAAGACGTTGAATTATTCCTCACTCATCCCCTTTGTCGTATTAAGCTGATTCTTATGTGCTAGTAGTTTTAGACGAGTTCTCTTTTGTTGGTGAAACTTGTTATGGTCACTACATAACGGCAATATGTCAGTGTTTAGCCCTACAGGCCAGACTTTGCATTAAAATGAATGAAACCTGTGCAATATGCAGGTACGCACAACATTATTCATACACTTGACAGATCTGGATTCCTTTTACCAAGAAGCTTGTTTATAAATATAGGATCTATGCTTTACATGTGAGACGAGGAACAATTTAGAACAAATAAAATCACTAACCATTTATAGAAAATGTATATTTTTACAGCAATCAAACCTTTCTTTATAATTGTTGTGTTTTGATGACTGGCCAAGGTTTTGAGGTTGAAAGGCCTCATTGCCAAAACCTTTATCTTTACCTCCCTCTACTAATTCTCTATCAGATTCAAGTCAGGACTATGGCTGAGTCACTAAATGAAAACGCTTAAATTAAAGTAAACAGTTAAATTAACGGATGACTTTATCCATGTTTCTGGGCTTAACTGTATAGTTTGTCCTTACGTAAAACAAAATGCACCGTCTCTGTACTTTGCTTGATTTCGTGATAACTCAAGATATTCAGAGTACAATTCTTTGTGATTTTCTTGATATGTTTTATTCCCGTTGTTCTTTACATAGTATTTATTAGCTATTCTATGTGGTTGCAGCAAAACCCCTGAGTTGAATGTCGAGTACAGAGCACAGATTTCTGGATAATTTGCCAATAACGATGCCTGCAGGCTGGTCATAAGGAGGACCAGGGCAGACTGGAATGACCAGATTTATTTCTTTATAGATTTTCAATTACCAACTGTTTATTCTGCCTTGATGCACAAAATTGCTGCATCATCCTCTGCATCTCCCGCAAATGATCCCCGGGCAGATGGACTTGGATGTGACATGGTTGCTGGCTCCAGATGGGCTGGTTTGAGTATTCAAAGAACTGCTGACCTCCTGAGATTTTCCCACATCTTGCTGGTTTCCAATGATTAGTTGGAAAATGGGAAAGCATACATAGAGGCACTTGTGTGGACGAAAAAAAAAAAAATACTCGTTACAACCAAGATATGAGGAATATTATCTCTGAAGTCATAACGCGTCAAGCACCGAAGAAGTAGGAGGCCACGCTGTGTGCAACTTCTGACAGCTAAGAAGAAATAAGCCAAGACAAAGACACCAAACTAAAAGAATGTGTGGAGGACATACATGGAGACGAATCAGATGGATAACGTATAAGAGAAGTATCCGTCACATTCTCAGATATTTTCTTAGAGGGTATTGAAAATATTCTGAAAATGCAGCGTGGGAAGCTGAAACACCAAGACGCAATGCTGGTGTTTGCAAAGCGACCAATCCAGGAGCGGCATTTTATTTTCTTGACACTGATTGGCTGTGCCCCCATTAGAAAAAAATACACTGTAGATCATTCTGTGGTAGTGATGAGGTGATTTCCACTGTGTGTATTAATGCATACTAAGGTATATTTGGTGTTTGAACTATTAAAATGGGCAATAATGAGCATTTTTAGAGTAGTTCACAAGTATTTGTGGACTTTAGCTACTTGTGGGCAGCCATCCCATCATAACCCTTGTGAGTACCAGGGGTCTATTATAGATCAATTGGAAACGGTCTCAATTTCTTAAGAGGATCGTTATGCTTGGCGCTGTTTGCTTCAGACCCCACATCAACATTTGGATTCATCTTGTGCCTCATCAGAGTCATATTTAGGGTCAATGGTGGAACGAACCCCTTGTTGGTGGAACAATACTCATCCCTCTTATCTCAGGTTCTTATGCATGTCAGTTATATTTTGCAGAGAAAACCTCTGCTATACTGGATTACAATGTTACAAAACCAGCGTTGGAGTTGTCTAAAGTTGCTCATCCAGCCCATTGTGTATCATAGCGCGCATCTTTGTGACAATGTTTGTTTTTAACCGTTACTCTTGATGTCGAGTTCAGTCCTTACTGCACCGACATCAGAGATCCAGATGCTGATTCCCATGTAAGAGTTTTCTGCTTCACAAAGAAGTCTGTGTGGATAAAATTGTGTACTGGAAAGTCTCAGTGTATGAGCTTGTCGTGTTATGTTTTTGTTTCAAAAGATATAATCGTACAGTTGTTGTAGAAAATGCACCTCTGGCCGCTTCTCTCAAGTTGAAATCAGAAGTTGAGGAAAGCGCAGAATTACAAATGGGAGCATAAAATGTACAAGCACCGTTTGCCTTGTTCTAAGAAGCTCCAGCCATTAGACACACTTCATTACTCATCCATGGAAGTTGCATTGCAAGTAGTCCTTCTGCCCTTTGATGCATCAGCAGAATGTTGCAGCAGATGTTGGTACTTTTTTTTTTTTTTAATATATATATATTTTTTTTCTTCCATTGTTCATGCTGAACTGATGGAAATTTGTTCAGTCAATATTGAAAAACGAGCAGCTCGTTTGCTGCAGTGGGTTTGTCCGTGGCTGCCGTTTCCCGCAGTTAAGCGTCTCGCGATGCCGCTCGTGATGGACGCGCGCGTCGTCTCCCTCAAAGCAAATGAATGTCCCTGCGGATATCGGCGTGCGGTCATTTAGCACCCATCATCCACAACGCTATCATCATTACTGTCACCCCCTCCGGTCGCGTCGCGTTGACAGTCTCTCCGTCACGGGTTTTGAACTGCGGCTCGCTCTGTCTGAGACCTGGGCCACCTTGGGTTGTCATTAGAGGTCCCTTCTGTGTCTGAAATGCAGGTGGACTTCTCCCCTAATGAGGACTCAGCTGTCATGCAGGCAGGGAGTGGAGGAGGTGTCACATAAAGGTGTCACTGTCCGTCTGGGACACTGGTATTCTTTCCCTTTTGAGTAGCGCTCAGACGGCATTGTTACAGTGGATACAGAGACAGACAAATGGCTTGTAGATTTACAACGAGGCAGCGCTATGGTAATGGTAATGGTAACTTTTAGTCATGGCAGGACAAATAGCTGTCTTTGTCATTTTTGGAGTCGAAATCTATTGTCTTTTTAGCTCGTTGTTACGTCCTCGTGCGTCTGATCTTACTTGCACAACAGCAGCAGCGCTGGCTGACCTTTCACCTCAACCCTACAAGCAACAAGTGAACTTTCCCTCAAACCCAGAGCTCCTTATATGCGAACCTGTTTGGTTTAATGTTCCTTTCCACTCACTGCATGGATGGAGAAATATGCATGTCTGACCTTTTTACAGTCTGGTAACGTTTGAAATGGTCAAAGTTTCTAAAAAGCCTCGTTTGAGCGAAGTAGAAGCAACTTCACAACTGTGTTTGAATATAAACCATCACAGAGGCTGCTTTATAAATAATCTTGACCTATTCTGCGCTCTGGGTTTAGCTCTGCTTAAGTGCAATTAAAATACAATGTGTTGGCGATGCTATTACACCGATTACATTTACACAAGTAATTGTTGACCTGCGTTGACCCTCTAATATATATATATATATATATATATATATATATATAAAACAGAAAACCTTGCAGACATGCAGTTCTTAGCTCACATAATTAACTGAACCCCAGGTTGTCAAGTTTTTTTTTAGGTTGTTAATATCCTCCATCGCCTTCGGTGCCTTTTACCGTTATGGGTTTCATTTTTCTTCGATTAGTGCATCACTAAAAAGCCCCATTGCAATTTGATAGTAAGCCTGAACCTAATCGTCCATTTTGACATCGTAATTGAAGTTATTTAAAGAGATGCCATTTGGCAGTAAATGAAAGCAATTTAAAATGGAATGAAAGAGGAACGCAAAGCTGCTGCTCCCTTCGCCCTGCATGGACCGTTCCACAGTAAACAAATGAAACAGACTTTACCTGGATGAACTTGAAACTGACAAAAGTTTAATGGCAACCTGTTTGTTTGTTCACAATTTAGCACAATTCAGAGTTTGCTTTTTGATTCGCTGAGTTATTTCATGTAATGACAATAAAAATGGACATAAAAGATAACAATCTGTATTTGAATCACTCTTCCTGAACAAACTGCTGACGGTGTCTCGGGTTTGAGTATTGTTGAGATTATACAGACTTATAAGGGTCCATTGAAGGAATAGTCCAATGTATGTCTGCTCATATTTTATGTATAAGAAACAAACTATTTTTGATAAAGAAAAAAAAATCATATTTATATTTTAAGCGTTACCCCACAGCAAGCATCATATTTCATTAAGGGCATGGTGTGTTCAGGTATGTTAGTCTATTTCAATTTGAATCCTGTGAGAAATTGGGAATTATTTAAATTAATTATCATGATGCTAACTAAATTGTCTGTAAATTGTTTTCCAGATTCCAGACTTGCGCCGCTCATGGTGGCAGCATGTCAGAGTAGTTCTGATTTGATCTTTTTGTTTGGCTTTTATTCATAAATATTTTGGCTCAGGTATTTCATGTGAAAGGATTTTTTTTTGTCTTACTGCTTTAATTTCTGACAGTGTACATGATGTGTTTTTACAACTGGGAGCTGATTGTTGCCTGAATAGCTGACAAAATAAGTGAACTATGACCTCCAACCCCAGAGGAGCTTCATGAATGCAGAGAGAGAAAAAGGAAGTTCAAACCATCTTTCCCATCGATCTAATCTGCAAGGATCATATCCTCATCTCTGACGTCTTCCTGCTAGACGTTCTGACTAAACGGCCAGAAGGAGCTTTAAAGAAGAGCGGCAAGAGCAAATGAGGTGGATTAGCATCTCTCCAACAACTGATGGAAATTCATTCAAGACACGTTACTGCAGAATATTGTCTCAGCTGCCCGGATATAGAGCTGTTAGCATGTCACACAACAACAGTCTTCAGATGCCCCTTCATATTTATTCAAAACTACCAGAGATTCTTCTTGTCCAAAGCAAATCTTTGAGGATGATTTGAGTTGCAACAAAATGGATTTTTTCCTTTGGGATAAATAAAGTATCTTTGATCTAAGGCGATTTTCACACTATTCCGCCTTTCTCCCAAAAAGTCCTTTGATATTGCCCAGTTCTGTACTTCTTCTACAGCACACATACCAGTGGAGAGCCCACTCTCATCTTTTTCTTTCTCCCTTGCAGATGGTGGGCAGATCTTACCGTCTCTGGATTGGCTCTCTGCCTAAATTTTTCCCCTACCAGCCAGCATCTCCCTCGTGGCGCAGCCTCCACGGCTTAATTAAATATCATTCCAAAGCTAGCCGCGGTGCTAGCCGCCATTGGGCCCCTTCGGAAAGGGAGGATGGCGGGGCAGGAGAATCGGTCTTTTTCTAGCTGCGCGCTAAATGAACAGGGTGAAAGAGAGACTTCGTATCGAAGTAGCATCCTCTCTGCCAGCTGCTGTCACAGGCGAGCGGGCTGCGAGTTGATTTGCACTCATTACGGGGAAATGAGTAAGGCCTGAGGATGATGACCGCATTACTCAGAACGCATGTGATGTGATTGGAGATGTTGTGCGATGTTTAATCTCCTCCCCTGCGTCCCCAAGAAACAGAAAATAAATGGAGATGAAAATCTTGTTCTACATCTTCACAGTGGGCCCCTCACATGATCCAAATGGAAGTGGAGAACTGATTATGCAAGATCCCCTCCCTTACACCCCCGAGAAGAAGAAGAAAAAAAGATTCTCACTCCGCTAATAACCCGAGCCCTTTCTGTAGGAGGTATTTGTAATTATAGCGGCTGCATCAAGTGAAATTATTCATTTATCCGGCTTGTCTTTGCCTTGCGCTCGGTAATGGAGGCGCGCGTTCATGGAGGCACCTCGGACCGAATGCGCATTTTATTGTCGTCTGAAGGAACACACATCGGCGTCACCCTTCATTAGGCTGACCTCGATGTTTACAGATTTAATACCGCGTGTTTCCGCTGCATGAACACCCTCACCGCCGACTCTCCAGCAGCTCTCGCTGGTGTCTTTACTGATTAAATCCAACCATGTGACCTTCTCTCCTCTCGTACTTTGCGCCGTCTGAGTCGAACATAAAAGCCGAACATCTTTGTGAAGTTTTTATTTTATTTTTTAACATAGTGCTGCTCCTTTTTTCCATCCACCCCACACTTTGCTCCGCGCTCATTATGGACCAACCTCGGCCTCAGCGTTAGAGGCCAGGTCTTGTCTGTCACAGCAGCATCAGCAGGAGCAGCTAATGGTCACCTTGCTCTTTACCATGCCCCATGTTCACTGTGATCTTTGAGGACATCATTATCTTCTCCATGCAATTCCACAAAGCGTGCCGTTTCTTAAGCAGAGAAATTCTTCCGGTTCTGCAACGGAACCGCCAGCTGGATGTTTGACAATTTGTTTGCACATTTACAAATATCTGCTTTTCCATTTTCTCTCTCTTTTTCTTGACCTTGCAGAAGTAAAACTTTTGCTTACATTACATTTTTTTGTGTTGCAACCACAAATGTCAATGTATTTTTCAACATAATGTAAGGCAATATTTTGAAGTGGAAAGATAGCAATACATAGTTTTAAAAAAAATAGATGAACATTTAAAAGCATGTTCTGTTTTTGTATCTGGTTTTATTCTAATATTTCATTTAATGTATTGTCCCAATATTTAAATATTTGATACCATTGTCAATAGGTCAAACGGGTTTCTTTCTAAATTAGGAGTACAAAACCCAATCAATTACAGTAGGACAATGCTTTTTCTCTAATAGGGGAAAAACAGGAAGTAGGAGACAATTCAACCCTTCTTTTGAAACCTATGTAATTTAAAAGTGTCACTTTGCAGCAGTGAAGGAGACCTGCTGCTGCTGTGCAGAGCTACTCAGGTGTGCGTTAGAATCACGGCAGCAAACCAGCAAAACGCAAAGAACTTTGCACAGTTTTTTCCCCCCCAAACTAACAGACTGAGTTGAGTAAAGCTGTTGGATGCAGGTAAAGTTAGCTAAAGGATGACTAGCTAATACCAGCACAGCACCTTAAGCTAGCTAACAAGTAGCCTCTAGGCTGCTGGTTTTGTCTATGTTTAGAAGTGGGTAGTACTTGTTACAGTCACTTGAGTAACTTTTTTGGAAAAAAGGAACTCGAGTAGTTTTACTGCACTGTGCCTTTTTCTTTTACTTGAGTAATATTATAATTACTACTTATTCATTTTGCCCCCCTAAAAATAAGCCAATGCCCCCCTCCCCCCCTCCTGTTAAACTTTGTCTGGAGCCGGGGCTGCTTCCATGTAACCTCCTACGGCTACGGTACTAATGTGAAAAGGTTGAAGGGGTGTGAATGCTTGTGCAAGCCTCTGAGTTGTCACACAGATTGCTTCTCCAGCACCCATTTATAATTGCTGATTTGCCACGTAACAAGCAGGTTTGCCGTCAAACACTTGTGCAGCAGGAGTGAACACCTGCCTTGTTCTCACCCCATTACCTCTCTTTACGCGTTACATAGTGGAATATCTTTGCTTTACGATCTCAGCTTGCTGTTTTGAACGTCTGTGTCAGCGTGTCGGATATTTTGCCTTCCCTTCACATCCCCAACAACGCGGTCTCCCTGTTGGCCTAAATATCTTTGTTCTGCCGCTTGTATCTCTCTCTTTTTTTTTTTCTTTTTTGTTATAGCAGAAGTCATTTCCTCTGCGCTGTCCCCGTCTTCTCCTCATGCCCGCAGGACACTCTTCCTCATCTTGCTTTGAACTCTTTAATTTTTTGCATAGTAGCAGTTTTTTTTACTAACATATTTATTCATTTATAACTCCTTTCAAAGGCCTTTGCATATGAGTGCACCTTTATTCTCCCCCCCGTCTCTCTTTCTCTCCCTTAGCTCTCCACATAGAGCAGGCCTTACTTATACAGTGTTGGTTTAATCCCCGTCGCCCTGTCAGAGACTATTTTCTCTGGTTTCTTTTCAAACTACAGCAGCGCTGAGCTCAGACAGCATTTTTCGGCTCTCTTGGCTTCTCAGCTCCTAGACAGTTTTCGCTGTGCCAATTTTTTATTTTTATTTTTAACCAGCGCAATGTCGTTGAAGCAGCTTGTGTGTTTATTTATTTTTATTTTTTTTTATTTTTCAACCAACAAGGTCAAGGTGTCTTTCTCACTGCAACAGATCGTCTCTCTTCTGCTCTTTTCACACTGATGGGATTCGTCTGACAGTGGTTGATTCCTTCCCCCTCTCATCCGAATAATCATTACTTAGTTAGATAGCATCTTTTATCAGGAGTCCTTGGTCCAAATGCAAAAGAAGATGATGGTCTACAGAGGTCTGAGGGAGACTCCTCTTCATGTCCTGCATGGTCACAGCAAAATGGTTATTTAATGAGGACATGTGATACCATCCAACATTTCATAATGTTGGATGTTTTTTTTTTCCTCCTTTGTATCCAAAGACCCTGTTCTCAGATCAAATTAGCCCATAATGTGGTTGTTGTTATGCAGGTAGTCATGTTAATAGCAGAAGTCCTCTAAAAAGGGAAAACTCTACAATAAAGTGTCATTATTGCTTTAATTACTATGAACTTTTTCTATATATAGTTGGATTCTAATGATGATTAAAATGAACAGTAAAGCGTCAACCAATCAACCATCCAGATAAAAAGACGACATACGAGAATCAGTTAATTACAATAAAAAAGAAAATTGATCGATATTTTTGGGAAAACTACAGAAACCCATTTTGGTTTTAGAACCATATTTAAGGTTCACATACAATTAACAGTGTTTTAAAGAAGTTGTAGAAAAGTTTAGGCCGTTTAACTAGTTCACTACATTCCCAAAAGCTTTCACTCGTCTGCTTTCACACTGTGAAACTTGACTGACATCCTGTTCTAAATCCTTAGAGTTTAATTTGATGTTGACTGTTTCAACTCTTCTGGGACTTGAAGCCTCAAGACTGGAGTCTGTCAACCTCTGGGAAAACTTCCCACAAGGTTCAGGATTTAATTTCTGGGAATTATCTAGAAGCAGGTTTGCTAAGTCAGACACTGATGTTCTAATTCATCCCAAAAGTATTTTAACTTTGGGATGGAACAACCTTTGGTTGTTTGACAGAATACCTTCCTCTTTTTGGGTCAGGGTTATGATTTAAGGTCAGTACTCTATGCAGGCCAATCAAGTTCTTTTGCACCTAGAACTTTAGTACTCTGCTTTTTGCACCGGTTCACCATAATGATGGCAC
This sequence comes from Poecilia formosa, assembly GCF_000485575.1. Lineage (NCBI taxonomy): Eukaryota > Metazoa > Chordata > Actinopteri > Cyprinodontiformes > Poeciliidae > Poecilia > Poecilia formosa. Next base: position 253,226 of record NW_006800273.1, read on the forward strand.
AGGGACCCCAAACTGGTCCCATAAAGCTGTAGGCATCGAAACTGTCCAAAATGTGCTGGCATGCTGCAGCAATGCGAGTTCCTTTCACTGGAACTACATTGGACTATTCAATGACACCATGTGCAGTGCACAGCCAATCTGTAGCAATATATCTGAGCAAATATATTTCATGACTTAACTTATTGCAAAGGTACCAGTTCGCCTTGCTGGAAGATGAGAATGAAGATGAAGATGAAGATGATGATGATGATGATGATGAACAGTTCCTTCACAATATAATCTAGAATAAGGCTGCCTGACTGAGCTGCTTGGTTTTATACACCCGTGGCCATGGACAGTCCAGAAGGCTGATCCAGTTCTTCTGCTAAGATGATGTATTTTAATGCTAATGACACAGATGTACTGAAATTACTCATTTCAGTTGGCAAACGTTTTCAAATGACATCTGTTCGGTGTGGAATGATCAATTTCACATCTGATCAATTTACTATATCTTTACATTTTTCAGCTAGAGATGATTAAATACAGTCCGAATTTATTAAAAACTGTAAAGTCTGTAGTTTCCCACTGCTTGGCCGTTTTGAAGCAGATGCTAACTGTAGCATCGTTGGCGACTCTTCTTGAGCCTGCAGCTGTCAATCATGTCAAGTCAGTTACTTTCTCGATCGGCCATTCAAAATCCTGCCATGCAAATTATTTCAAAATATTGGCGTCTTCTTCAGCAGTTTTGTAGCTGATTGTTGTTGGCCAGTCTCACCTTGATTTGCATCTTAATTGGTCGACTCCACCAAACACAGGGTAACTCAGGAAACTCTGTTCTTATGTCAAAGCAACAGTTTCAAGAACAAATGGTGACGGGTGTTGAGCGTAAAGCCTCCATCTTCCTCTCTAGGGCTTGTAATAATATCTTGTAATCTCTTTCACCAGACACAGTCACATCCTGACAGCAGTTTGCCAGACACTCTTCACTGTGACAGGAAATATTTAAATAAATCTGGTTGTCATGCCCTTTAGATGTTGTTCTACACCACTACACACCAGTGTTTGCAGTCGGCTCGTTTCCTCTTGATCAGTTCTGACTGGTGATGACCGGGTCAGACACACATTTTCTTTTCCCCCGTTCAATAAGTACATCAGACTCAAAATATATGTATATTTTTTTGACTTCATCCAGTAAAGACATTAATACAGTTTCCTCTTTGATTTAGCTTTTGTTTGAAGTCCTTCTAGCTTATAGTTATGGAGTACTTTTACTTATTTAGCGACCCAGTACAGGAGCGTCTGGTTTATATGTCTTCACTCAACCCAGAGCAGGAATTAGAACAAACTTAGAATCCAGAGAAACTAGTTTTAGTTTTCCTAGAGAAACTTCTCATTACCTTAGCTCAACATTTAGGATTAAATTCAAGACCTAGAGAAACTTCTGTTAGTTTACAAATCTAGAGCAGACTTAGAAAGTACCATCTAGTTTTATCAGAACAAGAATCCAGATAAAACCCTACTAGTTTATTTTTCTTTAAACATGGGGAACCAATATGTAGTTTTATACTTTTTTCTTTTCTCTTTTCTTTTGCCCTTTCCTTTGCTTTGCTGTTTTGTTGTATTTCTTTCTAATTCATGTACTTTGAACTGCCTTGTTGCTGAAAAATGTGCTAATAAATAAAATTGCATTGCCTTATCTAAAATGGAGATAAAAGTGTGGTAGATTGGCTTAGAATTTAATAATTTTGTCATTTCTTCATTTTCTGTTGTATTGAAAACTACTACCTTTACCAAGAAACTATCATATTTTTCTTATTTTGACAACTTACGTTAAAAAAATGTTACACTTCAGGATTTCCACCAGAAAACTTGCTAAGCCCGGGGGTTGGGTGCCAGGGCATTTCAGATCATTCATCCAACGACCCGTCATGTTTTTGAGTTAAAAATGTTTAAAGTTGACAGGAAATTTGAAAATATCACTTGATAATTATGTTATTGAAAGATTGAAGATTAATACGTGAACACCAACTATAAAGTCTTAAAAAAATGCAAACATTTTAAAAAGACTTAAATAAATTAGCAATGCTTAGCCTGGTGGGGGCACAAGTAAAGCCTGGTGGCCCGCCAGGCTTATAATACACGGGGGGAAACCCTGCATTTATTGAATTAATACAGCGGTTGCTCAAATGAGCTTTTCATTTTACTATGTGTTGTCCATAATCTGTAGAGTAAAAGCCTGATCAATAATGTTTCGGAGAAACCTCCAGTTCAGACACAGATTTAAGATCAGGTGTGATTGATAGATAAAAATGATGTATTTTTTTTAACATCCAGTGTTTTTATCTTTCTTAGAATTGTTAGACAGGTTTGATACTCCATTAACTAACCCTGACAACGTCTTTATTTGATTGGACAAGCGGCAAATATAGTGATAACCAAGATTCTGGCATAACTCAGCTGTATGGAAAACTTCATAGGGGAGAACGTGTTTCAACTCTACTTCTGTGCTGAAAAACCCTGAGTGAGCTGACTTGCATCCATACATGTTTCATACTGCAAAGATTTGTAGGTTTTCTGCCTCTGAAATATGATAAAAAAAATATGCCGTTCAAAGCATCAGTCTGCAACAGTTTTCTTTCTAAAGATGCTGCTTTTCATTTTACTTTTAATATCCCACAATAATATTCTAATCTAAGTAAAATGAGTTCCATACAGGGCAACTGCTTTCCTGTGTCTCTGCTGTTGCAGATTTAACAAAAAGCCGAACCTCTACGTTAGTGTTTCTGATCTGTCAACTGTAGTTTTGAAGATGTTTTGTTATTTTTAGCTTCACGTGCTGTAAACTCAACTCCTCCGGCGATATTTGTAAATCGCATTAACATGCTGTAGCTGTGATGGAGAGTTCTGAACAGAAGTGCAAACTTCTTACTCTCTCATAATCTGTATTCTTCTCTTGTCTTCTTTACACCCCTCTGTTTTCCACCTCGCTTCCCTTTTCAATCCTACAGACAACGGTGTTGTCTGAGGGGATGAACCCATATCTTAAGTGATCTGTCTAACTTCTCCTGAGTTTTTATTTTTTCCCCCTCCTGTTTCCTGTTTCAGATGCCAAGGAAATCGTCCTGAAAGCTCAGATTCTGGCCGGTGGGAGAGGCAAGGGTGTGTTCGACAGCGGCCTTAAAGGTGGAGTGCACTTAACTAAGGAGTAAGTGTTCCCTTATGTGCTTTTCAAAACTGAGAGTTATCGTAGGAGGTAGATTCGTGTTATTTTCCCCAGTGGCAGCAGCTTTCTGAAGATGGTACTTAAGCACAAAGACACTGTCAGGATTTCTTTTGCTGCAAATATTTCTCATCCGTTATTCTGTATTTTTTTAGGGGGGGGAAGCCTCCTTTTAATTAAATGGTGAAAAAAGCAGCTTAAAGGTTAGCCGTAGCACTTTGCACCACCAACTGTGCTGAATGACGATGACGGCCTGAGCAGAAATCTGCATTTTCTTTCCTTCAGAAATTTAAGCTGCGACTTGAAAAAGTGTCTCTTAGCTGCGGCACCCCCTATTTTCTCCCGGCACCTGAAGAAGTGTCTCCTATTTTTACCAATTGTTGCTACCACTTACTGTGGCCTTAAAGGCAAAGAATAGGAAAAAAAAGGTGATTCATGACATTTGTCGCAGGCGTGCATCAGCAGCACCTTACTTTGCAGTTTAAAATCTTCCTAAAAGTTTTTTTTTTCCTTAAGTGAGACACGCTTAAGATCATCGTCCCAAGACAGTGACACGAGAGCTCGGTTCACGCCGCCGCCATTTATCAAAGAATGAATGCATCCCTCCCCCCCCGACCACCAGCTTCATTTGTATTCTCTTACTAAACCAGAGCAGGCTTACAGAAGCAGCTCTGGTTTGCTGGGAGCTTCTAGGCAAAAAGAATAAGGAGAAGCTCATTTACAACCATCTGGATCAAAGCCCTTCAGAATTAGTCGCTTCTCTTAAAGGGCCGGTATTGGTACATGCTTTCCATGCACACAGTGCCATTTTGCAACACAATTAAGCATCAATGTCACCTTAAGTTGTTATAAGAATGCTGTAGATATCAAACATAACTTCGATTTTGCAATTTGATGCCTTAAAATTGGGCCTCTGTCTCTTTAAGAACGTCAGCACAGCAATGCTCCTCTGTTATGCAGTTTACGCCGTTCTCAGGAGCGTTGGACTGAGTAGTTAGCATAAGCTCAGCAGACTTTTTCAGATTATTCTTGTTTTTGAAGCTATCCTTTTTTTTCCCACTTTACAATAATGTGCCACTTTGTGTTGATTAAAAATTAAGTTTTCAAGGGGTAAAAAATGTATGTAGTTGCAGCTCGTGCTGCACAAAATCAGAAAACGGTACTGTGATGACATCACTAGCAATAAATGGACAACTCCTGTCCCCTCCTCTCCACCGCTGCGTTTGTCGTGTGAGCTTCCAGTTTGGTGATCTTCAGCAGCTGCGTCGGGTTTGAGCGTCTCCTCCAAGCAGAACCCCCCGGGGGGAGGTGAGGTGTGAACTCATTACGCTTGGAATAGATTGTTGTTAGGAGGACTGGGCACACCCGACGTCGCGGCGATGATGTAGTCGCGACGTGTTGCGTGGCCCTAGTTGCAAACTTGACAAACTGTGAAAACTCAAGCAGCATAAACACCTCGGCGAGGCAGCGTATGATGTAGTAATCCCCAGAGTGAGGAAGAATATGTACAATGCTATTAGGAAGTCGTAAAAAGCGGCCATTACGGTGATGGATGTTGTTTTAAGCGCCGTCTCTCCACTTTCAGCCCTGCAGTTGTTGGCGAGCTGGCTAAAAAGATGCTCGGCTTCAACCTGATTACCAAGCAGACGCCCAAAGACGGAGTGAAAGTGAAAACGGTGAGCTAAAGGAGGAAGAAAAATCCACTTTTCTCTTTCTTAATGTTTTCATTATGTTGGTTTTTTTTTTTTTTTTCTTGACCTCGTTTCTCCGAGTCCAGTAATGCTGCTCTGTGAAATGAATGTCTGGCTCCGAGTTCCCTCTCCTGCATGTAAGCAGTAGCTGTCTGCTGTTGTTTACTGCGGGTTCGTGCTGCCTGGTGTTCAGGCTTGTTGCATAAATTGAGCCAGGCCCAGTGTGAATTTAAAGTGTTTGGTAAACAACTGTTACTATGTGCCACTAACAAGCAGGAATATGATTTTTATGTATTTTTTTTCCCCCGCTCGTATGCTGCATGCAGTACCTCCTCACAGCAGACGTTTCCAGGTGATGAAGCCCTCTCAGTATCTGCTTGGTGTGTGTGTGGCTCCTGCACTCCTCTCCTTTCCCCTCATCATCCTTCTTCTTCACCACTCCTCTTCCTCCTCATTCCTGCTGCAGAGTTTACAGGTGGAATCCACTTAGCCTCAGCTAAAGTCACTCAAACAACTTTGAGTTCAGTTGTCTCAAAGGAACGGCAAACGATCTGTTGTTTTTTTAATTAGTTGAGAAAGAGTAGAGTTGTCTTTTTGTCTGGACATCCACCGTATTGCTTACAGTGCAGAAAATCAGACGAGACGAGGAAAAGCCGAAGAATCTTCCTTCAAGAGCAGCAGTTTTGCTTAAAGCAACACCTTTCTGATGGTTTTTTTGTTGTTGTTGTTGTCTTGAACTCACACCCACCTGAAAAAAGGGGCCCGGTAGCTCTGCATCTGATTCGCCGACATGACACTGATAGATGGATGACAAGGCAGGGAGGGAGGGGAGTGTAGTTGTCGGGTGAGGAGCACCACAGGATGACATTAAATCAGGCTTATCAGGGAAACAGCGATTGGAGGAGGACCGGCGGTGAAAACATGTGTTTGGTTTGTGAGCAGAGACTGAAATGAAAATGAACTCCAGAGACTTGTTTCAGTGACTGGGCACGGCAGCGTTTGGACAAGGAAATGGAGGGCCAAGCCTTTTAACATGAAGGTTAGAGAGAGCTGTCCATTCTCATTCACACGGGTGAGAAGTGGAAGGAAACGTCCTTGTTCAAGCAGACATCGCACCAAGAAAACCGCAGCAGAACGGATGGTGTCCCGTTTGCTTTTTCCCTCCCAAATGCCCTCTTTCCTTCTCTTAGTTTTTATCCGTTTGCTCCTTGATTTGTGCAATGTTTCCTGAAAGGTCCTTCTTATAACCCGTGTTAGCATGTGGAACCTACCTACTTATGTCGTCCAGTTTGTTTTGACGGTAAACGATGAGTAAATGTCAAGGATTTCCCAGTAAAAGATAGAAAAATCCAATTGTGAAGTCACTTAAAGTGGACATTCCTCTAATTAGCATCTGCATCTTGAATAAGAGTAAGAATAAATAGAACAAAAAATAAAGATTTCTTGAATAAAATGCTTAGTTCTGGTAATTATGTAATAAAACTCCTAAAATTCAACTTCTAATTATTTTATAATATTATAGAAAGGATATAAAAAAATATTTATTACAGACATGTTGGCAGACAGTCACTGACATCTTCAACAAGCCATAGAAGATCATTGCTTTCTAATCTGACTGTGACAGAGCGCCTTTTCCCATGCATATTAATAGAAAATTGAGTGGAAGGAAGAAGTGTGGTGTGGAAGCAATCAGCCTATGGGACTTGCAAGCTAAAGCTGCAGTCATACCAGTTCATGGCCACTCTTTCTTGATTGGGATTTTCTTCATAACCACATTTTAACATAGTTTTGATAGAAACATCTGTGAACAGTCACAACTTTATCCTGGATTCATCTGTGTGTGGTGGATCTTGAAGAACTCTTGAATGAGCTTTGTTTTATTTTTTTTCCTTCCACTGAACCTTCATGAATATGCTCAGGTGCAGCACTCTGTGAACAGCCAGTTTCTGTAGCACTGGCCTTTTGTGGCTTATTCTCACAGCTTACAAGGATCTAAGAAAACAAATAAAGTTCAATTTTTTACCAAGCTATTGAAATAAAATAACATCTCAATGACGTTCTGGTATATTGAGAAGCCGGTGTAGAGGATAAAAACATGACGCCTCACTGCTCTGTCTGCCTCTTCACGTTTTCCTCTGCATGTCCAGGTGATGGTCGCCGAGGCTCTGGACATAAGCAGAGAGACGTATTTTGCCATCCTAATGGACCGGGCCTGCAATGGTCCAGTAATGGTGGGAAGCCCCCAGGGAGGGATGGACATCGAGGAGGTGGCCGCCACCACCCCAGAGCTGATCTTTAAGGTACGTCACTTCTGGTTTGAAATATTGAGATATTGACAGGAAGTCTATTTTATTTATTTATTTATTTATTTATTTATTTATTTATTTATTTATTTATTTATTTAGCAGAATTAGAAATAGTTTGGAGTTTTACAAAAGCATCCACTGACTCTTAGCAAGTTTGTTCCTTTGGGAAAACTAGTGAGCGTTTAGCGTTTTATTTGGATTTGAAGTTGGGCCAAGTTACCAAGCTAACATTTAAGGAGGGATTTCGTTTCTCGTCCAGTTGATTCTTGTCTCTGCAGCAGCATGTTGGGCCTCAATTTAAACAAACGGAGACGCATTAAAAGGCTGCTTATGCTTTCTATTGCTTCTCATTAATCTTCAATGGGAGCTGTTTGGCGAGTCCCTGGCTCTGTTAGCAGATGGACAGCTTTAAGCACCACATATGCCTTCATCTTGTCACATATACTCATGCAACTTCCAAGGTCAGAGGTCAGCGCATTGTAAAGCTTCGGCTCTACATCTCTGATGGAGTGTTTTCAGACAAAGATTATTTTTGGTATAAAAGTTTTTTATTATTATTTTTAAGGAGATTAAAAATGTTTCATGAGCTTGGCATGAGATTAAGTTGTTTTAGCCATGTGTGTGTTTTTGTTGTTTTTTTTTTCTTGGCGGACATATTTGAACTAAAATAAGCTGGATGATGAGCATCAGGTTACAGTGCAATTTATTTTTCTTTTTAGATTTGGCTTTAGGTCCAAACATTTGCTATGTGAAGCCAGGTGTTTCATGTGCTTTTTTTTATTTTGGTAATAAGCTTTGGATGAAAATGCTGTTGGATTTTAAAGCTTCGCTCCATTCAAAGCTTTTCTGTCCTACTTTAACTCTACTTTAATGGCCTGATTAGAGAAGTGCCAGGATGACAGCAAACCTTCAGCAACTCTTGGTTGTGCTCAAAATTACCATTTGACAGTCAAGGAAAAGATCTTTGGTCACCATTTTTCTCTGGCTGTATTTTTCAGATGTGCCTCTTTATGGCTTCAGGACCCTCCGGTTTGTGCTTTTGGATCTGTACCTTCACTGAACGTGAAGGCTGGATTGTTCTTAGTCTCCAGCTTTCCTTTCAGTCTGTTTTTAAGTATCCAATGTGAAACTCAATCTGCATGAGGAACCTGTCTTAATTATGTATAATAACTTTGGCGGAGCACACGTGGGGGACTACGTCCAAGTTGTAGAAGCATTACAAAGATCTCTGATTGCACCGTTACGTGCCATAGCTTTTTAGAGGGTCTGGACAAAAAATGAACTGAACTTTTCTGTTAATTTCACTCTTCTGTTTGAAACTAATCAACAAGGCTCTCCAAAAATCAGATTTCACTGGGGGGGATTTCACATATATGTGTGTTCGTACGACTGAAACAGGACTGAAGTAATTTAAAAACTGTGCCTTTCCACTGTATTCCTACATACAAAGTAAATGGCTTTGTACAGTATAAAGTAACAAATAAGCAAATGAAAAAAAAAAACATACTCTTGAAAATGAAAAATAAAAACAAGTTTGGATTTTCTGAAGTATGGTTCTGTTGAGAGGTTGTAACCACGAGAAGTTGACGACATCTAAAAATCCACCTTTCAATTTATTTATTTATTTATTTTAAGGTTTTATTGGCTCTAGTGGCCTTTATTTGATAGTTAATTGACAGAAAAGTTGATAATGAGAGATGGGGAAAGACATGCGGCAAAGGTCACCAGGCCGGGAATCGAACCTGCGACGGCCGCGTCGAGGACCAAGGCCTCCATACATGGGTTGTGCTAAACCCCTGCACCACCACAGCACATCCCACCTTTCAATTTTGATGTAAATTTTTTCCAAACAATGCCCCCCTAATAATTTACTCAACAAAAACAAAAAATCATTAACAAAATTCATCAGGACCACTTTACTTCATCTGGCATATCTGGTTACATAAAAGCATTTATTCTAGTGTCAGCATAAAAACTTGAGTTGTGCGCTAAAAGTCTTGAAGAGACGAGGCAGTAGGACAAGTTTGGGTTTGCCTCCATCTACACCCCACCTTTTCACTCTTCATTTAATATCAGTTTTCTTAAAAGTCAACAAAATAATTCAATGACGTCTTGCCAATCTACTTCTTGTTTTAAAAAGTTCATGATTGGATGCACTCTCCCTTATTGATGGCCCAGGTTGGATGTTCTGCTCCTTCCTTTCCCTCTCCTGTTTTTCACCTCTTTCCTCCATTTGTTACCGTCTTAATGATCCTCTGCTCAGATGTTCCTGTCTTGGTTCTCTCTACCCCTCATTACCCTTGCCGGGGCCGTCTCCGGGAGCAGACATCCAGTACCTCTTCATTTGATTTAAACACCACATTTACACGTTACACAAGCGAACGCTTTCCGTAACGCAGACCGTAAACATTAGGCTGATCACACAGCAGTGTAGGATGTCTGGATATCCTTTAGCAATAGCGATGCCTGGGTTTCCAGGGAGTTTCCACTACACAAGGATTATCTAGAAAACTCTAACGATGGTGGAACTGGAAAATATGTGAGTAGGATTGGACAAATATGGGTTTTTACTGACAAAGTAAGAGTTATGCCAAACTTTTACAGTGATGATCTCAGTGGAATGACGACAGTAAGCGAGACTCTATTGGTCACTGCAGCTTCCAGTTTGTGTGATGGGAGAAATGAATGCTTAAAATTGATGTTTGAAGCAAAATGACAGCTTTACAAAACGGGGGAATCACATCTTTATAAGTTTAGCCCATGCAATGTTTAGCTAGTTTTCATCTGGAAAAACAGGTTAAGCATCGAATTATCAATGAGTCAAAACAGGTAAAATGTCGCCTTCTTACCCACATGTCAACATTCTGGTTTTATAAAAGTGAAGACTGACTGACCATCCTCTCAGCTGAACCAGGAAACATCTCTGATATCTGCCATGCAGAGAAACAGGACAGACATAAGCTCCCTTTCTAAATATACGATGAGATGGCTCTGTTTTTGTTTTGGTGCTTCTCCCTTTCTTCAGTTGTTTCATGTCTCCTTCTTGTGCTCTGCTGTTCCTCCAGGAAGTCATAGATATATATAAAGGCATGCAAGACGACCAGGCGCTTCGCATGGCAGCTAATTTGGGTTTCAAAGGACCTCTGCAAAGACAGGTAATGAGCCCACCGAAGGCTTGAAAGCTACAATGCCAAGAGGCGGCAGAAGGATTTTGCAATTCATGTGTGCACACAGACGGGACGGGTTTGCATTTGCAAACACGCCGCTCTTCTTCTGTTATTAGTTTCCCGTGGGCAGCATGTTGAAGGGTCATTACGGCGGACTCACCTGCCAGGTGTTGGATGGTTGTAGCTGGTAGTGAGTCACGACACTGAGATAGATCCAGGGAGCCGACATCGCTGATGACAGAACCAGCCACACAGTGATTTTGGGATCAGTGCATTTAGGGACGTTGCGGTTTCGCTGGAAATCCTCCCCCTGTAACATCTGGTCTGTGAAACGAGAGGGTTTGTTTTCTTTTCAACCCCAACTTTTAAAATTCACCTTTGACCTTCATCGGCCCGTTAAATGAGGGAAGACGAGCCCAGCCCTCGCAGTCCAAATGAGAACGAGTTGCTTTGAAACTCTGTCTTTTGGCATCAGGTCAGTAATTTGTTTGCTTTTCAATGGCACAAAAAAATATCGGATTAAGCCGACAGCTACAACACACGAAGCACATATACACAAAGACAAACTAGCACATATAAGTCAGACAAACTAGAGTTTGAATACATGTTTGCTTTTGATTGTGCAATACCCCCGAATGCCCTCCTCTGCCCTCCACTCCTCCGATTATTTGTGATCTTTTCCATTTGCAGGGTGTTGAAAGGGCATTGATTTTGAACAGGCACGAGGGAAAATAGAAAAGGATTGGGTAAATGTCTGCATTGTTAGTTTGCTTTTGCCCCGGCTGCCTCCGAGTCGGCTGCCAGACTCTTTCATTCCGTTAAAATTAAAACACTTCAAAAATAACTTTTCTGCTTCCAATAAGCTATTTGAGGACAGGAGAGATGTTCAGTGCATGCCAGGGCTGTTTTTTTTTTTAAAGACAGGAATAGAAAAAGTCTTCTGCAGTTTGTATAAGGACAAAATTGTGGACTTTAGCTGTGGAATCAGTTTTGCTTTTTATCGCAGTACTAAAGCAGTTAAAGAAGAAAGGCTCAGTCATGTCACATGCATGTTTTCACGTCACAACCACGTTATATGGACTTAGAAATGCAGTTGAGTAGTGTTTCATTTTAAAGAGGAAGTAAAGTGACACACGGTTCAAGATTTTTGTCACAAATGAAAATGTTATAAGTGTGGTGTACATGTTTTCTTTTCGTTCCGGATGCCCTGAAATTACAATAAAGTGGGACCAGTCACTTTACTGGAAAGTAAGTAAGTAAGAAAGAAAGTAAGAAAGAAAGTAAGCTTGTTAGTAAATTTAATGTTTTTTAGTCACCACAGTTCTGTGAAGTCTCCACAGTTTGCTAGAGAGAAAACAAACAGCAGAGATGAAGCTGTGGAGACGTTTCAAGCAGGACTGACTTATAAGAAAAAAGCACTCCACACTTCTCAGATTTTTATTTGCAAAAACCCCCCATAAACCTGTTTCACCCTGCCCTTTTACAGAATGATACACTTCTATGTATTAGACTGTCACATAAAATCCTTCCAAAAAACAAAAGTTTATGTTTCTATCCAAGTGTAAGGCGAATCAGTTTTTTTTGTTGTTTTTTTTTTACACAAGGCGCAGCTACAGTATGCTGCAGCTGCAGAGATGTTGCCATAATCCTATATATGTAAAAAAAACAAAAACAAACAGTCGAAGTGTGTTGATTTGTGCTCGATTTCTTGCCTAGCTGGTCTTTAAAGATAGAAAACCAATTTTTGTCTGCATGTGCGTCTCGATGCAGAACGGGCTCTAACTAACGGGGCCGACGTCGGGAGCCAATTTGCCCTGTTTTCACGCAGCTTGTGTGCAGAAGCTGAGTGGCCTCGGTGGGGGCTCGGAGTCAAACCATCAGGTAATTACTGTCGTCTGTGGACTTTGCAGGCAGCGGATCAGATTAAGAGGCTCTATGATCTGTTCCTGAAAGTCGACGCCACTCAAGTTGAAGTCAATCCGCTCGGAGAGACTCCCGAAGGACAAGGTACCGTGTTTCGCAGTGGAACGGCTTTTTGCATTTTTTATTTTGTTCATGTTAGTGATTTCCAGAATTGTATTTATTTTAATAAAATCAAGCGAAAGAACGCAGCGAGTTGCAAAGATGCTATCGTCTCAGAGCTGAACGCGTTGCAGGATGTGAAGTGTGCTCTAATTGCAACACACTGACATCAGCCACTTGTCAACATGACTTTATCTGCTTCAAAATACAGATGGCTTCAGGGAGCAGAGCTCTGTATTTTCACACCATGCTGCTGCTTCAGTTCTGATAGCGATTTTTAAGCTCATCCAGAAGTAAGAGGGGAAAAAAAAGCAGCCTCTCATGCTTCCCTGGTGTACCACAGTCTCAATATGATTCAGAAAAACACTCAAACACACACACACACACGCACACACACACACACACACA
>NW_006800273.1:266077-328038 GCF_000485575.1 Poecilia formosa
CACACACAAAGAAATCTATTAATTAGATATGTTTCTGAGAAAAGGGGATCAGGGTAATTCCAGGTCCTCAAAACGCCTGCAGGTACATTTGGATTAGTAACAGACATCAGAAGGGTTCTTTTAAGTTACTATTAGAAATAATTAACATTTTTCTCAGATATATTTTCCTATGTTTCTAAAACCCAAAGCCAGTTTATTATTGTTACATGTGGATGTTCTGGGCCAGACTCCACAAACCCCATTCAGACCTCACTAATTGTCAAGGAGTTTAGTCACTTGAGTGAGTAATAAAGGAGCAGGAATCCTCCAGTCAGAAATCTTCCTTACTCCTTATACATGAAAGGCAGATTAGGACAAATTGAAATTAAAGGTTACAAAACCCCTTCAATAGGCTCTCTGTTTAGCAGCTCGCTTTAGCCTCTCACCGCTTTCATCCACAGAAACAACTATCGATATGATGCACAAAGCATCCGGCAGTACAGAAAAGGAAAACGACTCGATGAGGTTCAGCGTGTTTCAGCTATGAGCTGAACCTCACTGCACTACGCTGCATTCGCTCTAGTCCTGCTCAGTTTGCTTTAATCAAACTGCTAGCTGCTAGCGACGCTGAAGTTCGCGAAGTACTCCATTAAATTGGAATTTTGCAATTTTCATCAAATATTACTTAGGAAGGAAAACCCAGGCCGTCTTTACGAGCAGCATTAAGGGATAAAGACCTGCAGCTCGGCATGTAGCTTTGTTTCCTGTCCTTTTGTGTTTGGGAACATCTAGACAGAAGGTTATTTTCTGATCAGAGCAGCTTTCAATGGGTTGCTCATACGCTTCATTCTTAGTACATGCACTGCCTTTTAGGGCTCCCCTGAGAAGTCCTGACCAGGTTCAAGGCTTATTGTCGCTGTCTCCATTATAACGGCAACTGCATTAAAATATTTATGTGTTGTTTCGATGCTCTTTGATTTTATTTGAATCTTCTCTCTCCCCAGCTCCCGTTAGCTGTCTTGTATTTGGAGGTGTGTGCGCGTATCTTTGGGTTTGTGAGTTTAGGCCTGATTCAGACCTTCTCTTTGTGACTGTCACAGTTAAGGTGTCTGTGAAGCAGCTTTATGGTATTTATGTTAGCATAAGAAAGCTGTGACGGTTTCTGCATCAGTTTAAAATAAACCCTAGACTGTCTGATTCTCCTGTTGTCTGTGAGCTGACCCATAAAGCGTTGATTAAGAACAGACGTCATGGAGTTGTGCCATATTAGGTCCTGAAATTGCTTCTGTTAGAATATTTTTTATCTACTTCTCTGGTGTATTTAAAGATCCAGGTGTGGTACGGTAACATTTTATTGCAACTACCATCCTTAGATTTCCCTTTTATAGCTTGCAAATTTTGACCAAATTTATTGCACATGTTGAAATAATTTACATCATTCGCTCGCAGTAAAAATCTACACAATGTGACTCTAGCTCAGGTTAACGGGGTTACATTTCAAGTCCTCATCATTCATCGGACAGACATTTTACCCTGTCACAACAAATCATGTCCGACCTTGCAGCACTGATTTTTGTTAAACTTGTGCTGAACTTGTTTTTTGTTTTTTTTACATTCTTTCAAAGAAAGAAGGGGAAAAAAAAGGAAAATAAGACCAGTTTTCATTTTCTCTAACACTGAACAGATATAAAGAGATGTGTTCTGTCGAGACATCACAGCAAGATTACTTGCATCTTTAATATCATGCAGGTTAAAATCAGATTTGTGTTCAAGTGTACTTTATTTTAAAAGATATGAATAAGAACAGGATAAAAGGTTTATGCTGAGGTATTTAAATATGTATTTTCTGTGTGCTGTAAAGGCCGATATTTAAGCAACTACGGCTCAGTCTGTGCATGTAACCATTTACCATGTCTTAAAGAAAAGTATATCCATTTTTTAAAAATGTGAACATATTTAAAAACATAACTGTTAAATTGTATAAATTGTTTTAAAATTGTATTTTAAAACTAAAATGTATTGTTTGATGCAATTTTCCGTGTTGTATTTATCTGTAGCCTACAGTGTAGTTACATAATAAAAAATGTTATGGATTTATTAAAACCTTTAGATTTTGATTACAGGCCTAGATATTTTGTAACTTGTAAAAAATTAAAAGAGCTGTAAAGGAAATATTACTTTTTTTATTTTATGTTAGCTATCCACAAGCTAGCACACTCTTACTACTAGCATATTTGTCTGATAAGGAACAAACTCAAAGTATTTCAATCAGTCTTCAAAAAAAAAAAAAAAAAAAATGTTATTTTAACACACAATTTTATATCAGCTGAAAAATTGTGTTTTTTCTGGCAAGAAAGTAGAGACGCGTGAAGCAGGCTAGCTAGCAGGCTAGCTGGTCTTGTTTCAAGTTGTCTTGTTTACCTTTACTTAGTTTCTTCATGATTAATGTCCTCAAATTCCCAGTTTTGTATTTCCAGCCATATTGAAAATGATCACAGAGCAATAACACAGTTCCAGGTTGTTTCTCTAAATATTTCAAGATGTTTTTGGTGAAATAAAACAAAAAAAAATATCTTCAGAATGACCGAAATGTTTTTAGATAGTTCGTAAATAAGGAAAATATAGCGCACCTCTTTTAATTGGGAATAAATACCATTGATTTGGAATATGAGCATCTGCCCGGCTTTAATTATCCAAATAATTATTGAGTCTTCTGTCAAAGTACCTCAGAGCTCCTTTAAGGAATTGAGCTCAATTTTAAATAAATGAATCAAACACAAATTACTAAATGTTTCCATCATTAGCGTGCATCCTGGAACTTCAAGCTGCACGATGCACTCAAAAATAGCATGCAGGGGAAGAAGCGTACGAATCAGGGAGTATCATCCATATTCCCGAGGGGCCACTTTTCTGCACGTGTTTTGAAGTTTTCCCACTTCAGCACACACTATTTAACTAAGCTAGTCTGTGTTCTCTAGGTCTTGATGAGATGTGGGAAAATTCTTTGTAACGTCTAAACATGTGGCAGCAGGAAATCACCAAAAAATAAGAGAAAGTGGAGGATGAAGAATTTCACAACTATGCAAAGGATAGTACGCACCTAAAAATGTTAAGCTATGATGCTGATTAGCAATTGTTAAGTAACCACGACCGGGGAAGAAGAGGGACAAATTTCTCTCTGCTCATTCATTTAATGTTTTTAAAAATCATAATTGGTTTCCATTTATCTTGTCCAGTTCCTCCAATTCTTTGCCTTTTCTTTTTACATTTCCCAGCAGTTTGCGTTTTTCTCGCTGACTCCGTCCCTAACTCCGCCTTCATCATCCTTTCTGTTTTTGCCCACCTGTGTCTTCCTAGTGGTCTGCTTCGATGCCAAGATCAACTTTGACGACAACGCCGAGTTCCGTCAGAAAGACGTGTTCGCCATGGATGACATGACGGAGAGCGACGCCATGGAGATGGAGGCGGCCAAGTGGGATCTTAAATACATCGGAATGGACGGAAACATCGCCTGCTTTGGTAAGACGACGGAGCGCCATCACAGACCGCATCCACCTTGGACACACAAACACCAACAAGTAAATGAGTCACTGTCAGTAGGTGGACACCTCCTGGCAAATGGCTTTGACCGACTTACAGCAAAAACCGTGTCGGGGGGGAGGGAGGAAACCGCTGTAGCTCTCGTCTACGTTACAAGCAGCTTTCTGAAGACTCCAGAAATGAACGCTGCCATAACCAATGGATTCTAATTAGCCATAATCCGCCCAGAAAGTCTCCAGTGAGCCAGATTGTTAGCATTCTCATTAAAGGCCTCCTCTCTTGTCATAAATCAAAGCTTTTACAGTGTACAGCAGCACTAACAGGTGCTCTCACTCCTTACCCCGTAGCCTCCTAAACACATTAGATGTGTGTTAACACCCTCGTCACCGCCGCTTTCCCGCTCGCTCCCCTCCCCCAATTCTGCATCCCCTGCTCCCTCTCTCTTAAAGTAACAACAGCTTTTAAGACCCCGCAGCTTCCTTGAGAGCTCCGTAAGGCACCAAAGTGACAGCTGTTAAAGCAAATTTCCCTTTTACTGAGACCTCAGTCGGAGGGGGAGCTTGCCAGGACGCAATTTCAGCTTGTCTAAACCAAATGAGGTAAGACATACTTGTGCCACTGGCCCCTGCACAACCCAGCAGGGTGATGGTACAGACGGCAGGCCGTTATAAAAAAAAAAATAAAAAATACAGCTGAAAAAATACATTCGATTGAAAATATAAACTTTTTTTTTTTCACTAAATGTATAAGGCATGAATTTCAAGCTTGATTTCTGTAACAATCCATGTAGATCACACCTGTAAGGAAATCAACACAACTGAGTTTTTAACCTTTGTGTGAAAAAGACACAGAGAAATAAATTACACATGTGCTCTGAAATGTGTTTAATAAATATTATAAATTAGTTTTTTTTTATGACACTTTCCGGATGTCACTTGTATGACTGATGGAGTCACGTTGCTTAGATGTAATTTTGACCAATTCTTCCCCATAATGTGTCATCAAACCTTAAAGTTTGACACATCGCTCCTTTTCTCAAGTGCCTTCAGTTCTTTGCCTCTGTGTTTGGGATCAAGACAGTCCCATTATTTATTTATTTATTTATTCTTTTATTCTTTGAAGAACAATGAACAACGCCATTCCACCATAATCACGATCTGTGCTATGAAATCAAAAACATTCACTGGGCTACTAAATGTTCTTTAGGGAACTTTAAAAAGACTTCAGTGTGAGTTTTCTTCAGTAGTGGAGTCTTGTGCAGTGAGAGTGGAAAAGGCCATGACAAATGAATGTATTACTGTAGTGGTCATTTTTACACATCTTTACAGAGAAATGATGGAGGAAGCACCTGGTTGAAGATGGTTTGTGATGAAATTATGTCCTTTCTATGTTCGGATCATACATATAAATGTCTTCACCTTTAGATTCAGAGTCTCTGTATATGCTGTTGAAAAACAATTAGGACTAAAGTAGTTGATATAATTATTATTTGCACTGACAAATTTCGTGACTTCCCATTTTATTACCCAGATCTTAATTTATGGACTAATTTATACTGATTTCAGTGCTTGAGTTGAATTCCAAGTCTAATATTTACAGAGAAAGTTACTGAGGTCTTCAGTACCTGTTTACTTGCTCTGATGTCTTGCTAAGCTATACATATATATTTATTTATTTATTTTTATTTTTTCCTCAGTGAACGGAGCCGGTCTGGCCATGGCAACATGTGACATCATTGACCTCCATGGGGGAAAGCCAGCTAATTTCCTGGACCTCGGGGGCGGCGTCAAAGAGAGGCAGGTGTACGAGGCTTTTAAGCTGCTGACTGCTGACCCAAAGGTAACGACTGGCTGTCAACAAAAGTGGTTGGCTTCTCTTTCTGTCGCACAGCTTAACCACATGGATCAAGCCCATCAGTGAATCCGCTTCCTTGTATCGTCGAAATTCAGCTTGACGACCTGTTACTATTATATAAGTCATGTTTCTTGTCAAAAAGTTTTTGTTGTTTTTTTTGTTTGGCTATCGCCGTGGCGCTCAGACAGTAGCGCTCATTAGTGGGGCTTGGCGTTTGTCCGTGCTTCACAGAGTTAAAACAGGCTTTTGTGTCGTCATATTTCATCATTTTGGTTGCTGAGAGCAGATGAACTCCATTCTCAGCTGCATGTTTGGATGTCAGAGGCTTGTTTCAATAGCCGTCATCATGCGCATATCAAAAAATAAATAAATAAAAAAAAGTACAGTCAGTCAGAAGCGCGCTTCTGAGAGTCGAAGTGAGTGACAGCTTGGGCTGTTTTGCAACTCTATGTTCAGAAATCTAATAAGTCCAGTCTAAACAGTGTGAGCCGCGTAACTATCCTGCACGGCTGATTGTGTGTTGACAGTTATCACATCACTAATTCCCTCACTGCTGTCGCCCCCCGTATCCCAGCGCTGATCTGCGGTCGCCTTTTGAGTCGGCGGCCCTTTGACGTGTGGAATACAGATTTAAATGAGCTGGTAATCAGTCCAGCTTTTAAAAACCACCTTCCGGCAACAACAAACACTTCTTTGACTCGACAGCGTTTCGCTCTAATTACGAGCTGCGATGGCTTGTTTGCTGTTGTTTTCACCTCGTGCGCAGGTGTCGAAATGCGGTCTGAGGAACGCTTTACCGTGTTTATCTGCGAAAAAGGCCTTTGAGTTTCTGCCCATGCAGAAGAACATTTTGCAAATGGAGAACTTCACAGGTGTTTCAAAGAATGAAAGCCCAGTTTGGAATGAATTGGATGTCTTTGGATCTCTGAGTATTAAGAAGATGTCCAAAATAATAATAAAAATTAAAAAAAAGCAAGTTCAGTCCCAGATGCTGTTATCGGAACCTCTTAGAAAGACTCAAAATAAACGTGTCGTTTGTTGCATCTCATCCTGAAAGTTCAGGAAAAATCCTTCTTTTTAGTTCAAATTCATTCCTTTACTTGGGAAGAAGAACATGTTATGTTTTTGCTGTCTAATTAGTTGTCTTGTTTGTTCCTATATCTGTAAGAAATCATTTAAAGGCTTACCTGCTGTGGTTGACACTTCTGTCTTTCAGCCTCCACTTGTCAACTTTCCAGTTTTACGAACGCTGTACTGTGGTAAAAATTGGAACGGTAAATTTTTAGAAAGAGTAGAACTAAGATCTTCACATACACTGAATAAAAAGGTTTTTTTCCCCTCGCTGTTTTTTTTTATTTTTTATTTTTTTTTATTTAAGTTTATACTCCATTTCAATCCCAGATTTCTAAGCTAAGTTATAACTCCCAACATTCAGGTGAAATGGAGGTGTATCTTTTAAGGCAGCACTTTAAACATTGATTCTTAAAGGTGACGTATTGATCTATTCCTGCAATTTCGTGCAACATTAAACACTGTGGGAATGCCTGGGAGCCAGCCACCAGTTCTCAGATTGGAGACGTAAATTTCACGATGATCACGTCAAATTCAGTCCAATTCTCTTCATTATTTTCATGTATATTTTGCTAACATTACTAAAAGGATATATTATGAACTCCTAAAAATACAGAAACGGTGCATGTTCTCATAAACACATACTCTGTACTTTCTTATTACTTTAAAGTATAACTTCAACTAAAGCTAGTAGACATTTAACAGTGTGAATTCTTAAAAAAAAAAAAAAAAAACTTCTCTCATCAGCCCTTACTGCCTGTCAAATCACATTTCTGCTCTTTGATCGATTTGCCCTTCTAATCTGAAACCCAATAATGGAGCAACAAGAATATGGTGGTTTGAAAAAGACATGCAATCAACAGGAAAGACAGGGTCTCGCTCGTCACTCCCTCCCCATACGGAGCGGTCGTGATTATTGTAATGAGCTTTTTAAAAATAGGTTGGATATTTGCGGAGAGAAAGTGATAGAAAAAGCGGGAAAAGGGAAGAAACTCCCACATGGACAAGAGGACCTACCCTCCTGTTCCTTCGTCTCATCGTGTCCTGGGCCGTCTCCCCAAATGCAGATTGGGAAATAAGCCTGCTGTCTGTCCCTCCTGCTGCTGCGGACGGAAATAGCATCAAGAAGCTCCTCCCTTCCTGGAGGAGAAAAGTCGAACAGGATTGACATTAAAGAGAGTTGGAGGCCCCATTAGCATTTCAACCCGGGTAGCTGGGAAACCTGCTCTGATCTGCACAGGGAATGTTAATCATTTCATAATTTCACCAAGCTGCTCATTTGCATTTATTTTCTGCTTTCTTTCTTTCTTTCTTTCTTACTTTTTGTTTTAGATGATGAATAGATGTTTCAATCGCACCGTGGATTTGGTGAACGCAACAAATAGAGGATTGAAGAGGTCGCTTTATGACAACTGTTTGGTTGTCAGTTTGCCTTAAAAGGCCCTCAACTCTTAAACTTTTATATCAGATTTATTAGAGATTTCACTGTTGAGACGTTTTGTATCTGATATTCGGCGAGTTGTTTTCTGATACTGACTCTCCGCTTCTACACACACACACTTCATCCCATTCTCAAAGATATTTTATTTAGAGAATGATGGACTTTAATACGACATGCTCTTACAAAAGCATCTGCTTTCTGGATCAGCTGCATGTCTGCAACGGTGTCCTTTAGTGAAGACACTGTTGCAGGGATCAGTTTGACTATTAAGAAAAACTTTTATAAATGTATGAATAAGTTTCTCAAGATGTTGTTGAAACATTATTCCTTTAACCCTAGATATGGTTTACAGGTGTTGGAAGACCGACTTTGTAGTTGTCTTTTTGTGTAGAAGCAGGGTGCTGGATTTTTATACATATAGACGATTGGACCAATTCCTTAATTTGAATGGGTGACTCAATACTTCTAGAAATATATTGTGTGCCACTAACTAATGCTGCATTACATTTCCTCAGTGCTCTCTGCTCATATTTCACTTTGTGCTACTTACCTCACTTACTTCTTGCACCACTTCAAAACACCCAGGGGCCATTTAAGCTTCTCATCAGACTACTAAGCCTTCTACAGCATTCATTAATGTAAGTCATGTGACTAAATCACATGAGCAATAGAGTTCAATCAATTGATAATTTTTCTTCTATGAGAAAATTTACAGAATTGACTTGGTCATAATGATAGTGGAAACCACAAAAAGTACAAAAATAGGATCTGGGGAAATGTCCCGAAACTACTATGACTATTTTATTTCTTTGTTTTTGTCAGATAATGTGACGATTTTCGCTGTTACTGGTAATGAAGGTACTTTTGTCCCTACGAGAGCGTCTGCAGGACACCCAGCAGTGAGGTCAACACGGTTAGGAAAGCCCAAACCCGAAAACCGCCTTTAATTAATTTTTAAAGATGCATCCAACTTGATAAATACTGCAAAAATCAAACATTTTCTTCCTACTGACGATAAAGAGGAGTTTGCTTAAGGTCTGGGACGTTAATGTTTACTTCATGTTTTTATTTGATTGGTTGATAATTTTCCTTGTCATCTTTTTCAGTCCATTTCCAGCTAATTGTGATCAAGACTTGTGTACAAAGTTTCCTTAATTAATAAACATCATAACATTTAATGGATTGTGTCTCAGCTGCTCTTTACGCAGTTCTCTCCTGAATCTTGAACTTATATTAGTTTTATTCAGTATATCTCTGATAAATGTATTCTCATTATCTAGTATTTGTCCGTTAATATTTTGGTTAACATCATTGAAGTTTGTTTCTGAAGAAGATAAAGAATTGGGTGCCTCCTGTAAGGATAGCCATTACTGTCTCGCCTATCCTTGTTAACTGTGACGTTTTAGTCGCAGCGAGATTCAAACGATTTATAACCCATTTAAATCCTAGAACCCATATGAACAAGGAACTGGCCTGTAATAAGGTCCAACTGTGGTGACCGTCACAAAAAGCTGATATTTTGGCATCTGTCGTCTTTGTCAGCCACTGTCTCTCTTGTCACACTTTGTGTTTTTGTGTGTGTGTTTTTTCTGTGTGTGTGTTTTTTTCTCTGTGTGTGTTTTTTCTGTGTGTGTGTGTGCTTCTGCTTCTTTCTGTCTCTCAGATGCTGCTTTGATGTCTCTGGGTCATTGTGCTGAGAGGAGTGGAAGTAATATTAGCGTAACAGAGACGAGGCAGGAGATGACAAAGACTTCTTCTTTTTCTCTCTCGGTTCACCTTCTTCATATCTTCCCTCTAAGCATCTATTACCGTAAAGATTAATTTTTTATATATTTTTTTTTAAAGTAAATGGAATAAGGAAACTGGCGTACTTAATGGAGATACTTTTGTGTCGCGACATGCACAGGAAATAAACTCCAAAATGCAATGAAACCGAGGAAAAGGAGAAAATAAAATGACTGGAAGCAAAGTTCTTACTTTTAAATTTGTGAAGTTTCGTGTGGCTCGGTTGTCTCCACCAGACCATTCAGCTTTGTTTGACTTGAGGCCTCCCCCACCCCTCCAGCTCTTTTTATGCGAAGACGTATTTATTTTCCATGCTGAAGTAAATAGCTGCACTTTCCTCATATCCGCGTCTCGAACAGATTGTTGACAGAACAGCTGAATTTATTGGGGTTTTTCTCAGATCACCTGTAGGCACAGAGCAGGAGCAGCAAAGCTACACCAACAGCCAAATGACCTTGTTATTGCCTCGCGCCTGTGCCATGGAGGAAGTGGCAGATGGATTTTTTTTTTGTCCAGCTTGACATTTATGTTGTTCTCGAGGCTTAGGGCTGTTTTTGTTTTTGTTGTAATTTCTGTGGCTACAGAACGTGATGGAATTCCTTTAGAACGCTTTTTACCCCCCATATCAGCCTTTCTGCGATAATGTAATTGATACTTTATTTAAAGTAATGTAAGAATAAACTTCAATTCTCATGTTTTATCGCCACGGCTTTGTAAAATCATGATTGTGAAGCAGAGGGTCTAAACCGCCACGTTCGTTTCTTCCCCTTTAAGCCTGTTTTCTGTTCACGATCATCAAAAACTTAATCTGTTTTTTTTTTGTTTTTTTTTTCTGAGGCAGAATCATTTTGCACCAGGAGGGAACTCCTTATAAAGATATGAAGCCTTTCAGAACGGTTTGTTCTGCAGAGTCTGGCGCACGTTTTTCGCCGTGTGTGTTTGTTGAGGAAGCTCAGCCTCCCGCTGCTGTTCTTCAGCGCGTCCGCAAAAACAAATTTGAGAAAAAGGGTCGATAGCGACACCAAGTAGATGCAGACGAATTAAAAGGCAGGTTAAATGTGTTATTTTCTAAGCTGGTAGTGCATTTAAGAACATTAAAGCTGGCAAATTGACCCAGCTTTATTCAATACACAGTTCAGGAGATCAGTGTGAAAATATGTTATTGTTACTGCTGAAGTTTTCATGTTGCTACATAATGAAAGAATGAAAGTATTTCAGCTGCAAAGTTACTTAAACAAATACAGTTTACTCACATCAAACAATTTACCTCAGATGTCTCCGTCAGTCTTCGGCAGCACCGCCAAGAATAAGTTGGATGGATGCGACCGCCACTTTGTTTTGCTGTGGCGACTCTCTTCTCTTGTTTTATTTTTGAAAGGTTCTGATACACTCATCATTGGTATGAATCTCATGATGATTTTAATGATGTTTTCCATCCTTCTTTATCCAGGTTGGAATGATTAATACGTTCTAGCACCTTGATATAAACAACTTCCAACGTAGAAGATCCTAAAACTAGTTTTTAAAGCATGACTTGTGTCATTGTTCTCCACTTTGACTCAAACTGTCTCTCTCTCTTTCTCTCAAATGAAACAAAGACTAAGTAGATTATAGACTATAGCGTGAACTGAGAGGATTCTGACGAAGGAAGAAGGGATTTCTATAAAATCACGCTCATTTTTTCCTTCACTCTGTGTGACTTTGAAAGGTGCCTCCCACAGTTCTCTATCCCCTATGGCCCTGAAACAAAATGGCACACAATTTAGCTTCTTTCCATCTCAGTGGCTTTGCCTCTCCTTACCTTGTGGTCCCTTTAGCCACTTTCCTCCTCACGGTGACACTCCAGATCCCATCATCCTGTCCACAGGGCCAGACTATTACTGTTTTCCTAAGATTACCTTTCTACAGATATTTTATTTTTTTATAGATAACATTTGCCACTAGTTATTTAGTTGGACATGACTGCACATTTATGCCGAGTGTAGTGTCAAAATGCCCCCATTAGTGCTCTCATCATTCTGTCTCCTGTTCTTTTTTTGTGTGTGTGTGTGTGTGTGTGTGTGTTTTACTTCGTCCATTTCTAACTCCTCCTCTCTGAACTTCTCTCCCTCCTTGTGCCTCTCCTTTTCCACCCCTGTAGCCTTTCATCTCGCTCAGTCCTGTTACGCTGAAAAGCGAGGAGCTACTCTTAGTTTCACGGCTGCTAGCCGAATCCTGCAGGAGCTCATCCCGACGCCTCCGACGTCAGATGCCGCATCTGACGTGCTTCGACGGTCCAAGATGTTGCGGGACGGAAGAAGCTCCACTTGGGCTGCGAAATTTGTTCTGAACAACAACAACATCAACGCCACCTTGTCCTTGAAGAAACGCAGGAGGAAATAAAACAACTATGTGCTAAGAAGCCATTTCCCTGGTGCTTTAAAGCATATTATTCTACTGGAAACCACACGGCCCTCCTACTTTCACCACAAACACATGCAAATAGGTGCAAATACGCGGCTCGTGTCGCCGCCGCTCGTACGCACGTGCAGCCCACCTGGGACCCGCATCAGCTTTTAATCACAAGACTTGCATGTGATG
The DNA here is from genome assembly GCF_000485575.1 of Poecilia formosa. Lineage (NCBI taxonomy): Eukaryota > Metazoa > Chordata > Actinopteri > Cyprinodontiformes > Poeciliidae > Poecilia > Poecilia formosa. The sequence continues at coordinate 278,328 of NW_006800273.1, forward strand.
TAAAAGTCCTAAGCTGTTTTATTTTGAAGCCGAGCGAAATCACCTCTCTGTCTGGAGCCGCGGGCCTGTGGGAGATGCTGCTCCCTCGTGTAATAAATACAAGCAGTACAAGCGAGAAAGAGAAGAAAGCAAACTACCCCGATAATGGAGTTCATTCTCGGCGTGCGGAATATAACACGAGTACTAAATAGGGGAGCAGCCTTTCGGGGACGCGTACTTAGTCCGGCCGACACGCTGGGGCTGCCATATTGAGGCCAGGCTACAAGAGAAGTGAACATTGCTTTTGACAAGCAGACAGTTTGTGTGTTCTCGGGGAGCAGTAGCTCTGCTTGATGTATTTCTCTCTCCTTTTTTTTCTTTTTCTTTTCAATTATGTGCCGTGTTGGTCATTGTATTGGTTTGCCATTACGGGAGGAGGGAGGCTGTACGTTATATAATGGTTTTTCTGGCAGATTTGCTTACAGGGCAGTAAAATCTAATAGTGACCGTTATAGGGTTGGCATTGTGCGCATTGTCGTCCACCACTGTTTGCTGTAAGATTAGTGTTGTGTTTTAAGCCAACCCCGTAATAATGCTAACTCTCTGTTAGTCCATGAAACTTTCTCACTCCGAGCGTGATGAAATGCTACAGCTCAGTTTACTCTGTGCACTTTTTAAAAAAATTATTTTTTCCATTTTGGATGCAGAAATTTGTTTGTTTCTTTCTGTAGGTTTCAAGGTTGTACATCCCAGCCTTCGAGACGGGAAGGGTAGAAGTTTATGTCCCAGTTGTGCCGCTTTACCGAAGCGCACGTCTGCTGATTAATGCTTCATGAGTACGGGCGTGATTAGAGCTTTGTTTTGTTTACACACATCAAAAAGTGAAGGGAAACACTCCTAGTCGTACTTTGCAAAACCGCAATTTTCCTACAAAAACACAATGATCAATAAAGAAGTGTTTAGTTTAGTTCAGTGTATTTACTTCAAAGCATTTCCTTTTATCCTGATTCATAATTATTCGCCTCCATTACAACAGAGAAACGTGGCGGTGGCTCCGGCGCATCTGGAGCTCGTCAGGGTTCACGAGGAAAGAGGAAAAGATTGATATGCACAAATTTAAAGAGGAAATATCTAAACCGTCAGCAGCATTAAATAATTCAGCTCATCTTGGACATACGATCAAAGCTAGTGTAAAATAACTTAAAGAATATCCAGATCTCTGCAGAGAGATATAGTATATGTAGATATAGAGATATGATGTATCAACAGTTTAATTTGATTTTACAGGGAGTAAACTTATTTTCCTCCAACCTCTGATATTTTATGCTTAATCTAGTGTGGAAGTAGCTGTATTTTTGCATAATTTATCAATTTTGAGAAATGGTGTTGAATACACTGGTGGTGAGCTGCAGTAAGGGGAACTGCAGCAGCGCTGTGAGGATGCGTCAGCTCTGACTTCAGCACTCTGATAAATACATTGAAAACACAATGAGTCACTTTGTAGAACGGGAATAAATTATGAACTATCGCCTTGTTGGTATAAATATCTTAATGGAGTTATCTTTAGAAATATTTTCTGTCAGAGCCCTTCGTTTTACATTCACGTCAGTGATTTCTGAGCGCGTTTCATCGACAACATAAAGAAAGAATGACGGTCGGTCCGGAGCATGATGATTACTACCTGAGAACTTCCAATGTTCTTCTCGGAAATGCATAATAATAAAAGATTGATGGAGAGCTGCTCTTGCCAATTGCTGGTGGTTAATGTTCGGGAATCAAAGCAATAATGTCCAATTTCCACCATTCTGGGAGGGTTCAACTGGAACTTGAAGGGCAAACGGTGTGAGTCCGCTCTCTTTGCCGAAGGTTAATTTAAAGAAGGGATGGAAATGGGTAGAGTTGTAGCCGACCTGTCGGGTTGATTTGCCCTTTTGGGAACTAATGCCATGTCCGTCTTCTTCTCCATTTGATCTGCAGTAGAAGGGCACAGCGTGCTTTTAAATACTTCTGGGTTTTTTTTTGTTTTTTTTGCTGCCTCGTCAGTCAACAGAGTTATTACTTAACCATTATGTTTGAATAAAGGGCATAGATTGCTAATGTATTCACTCCACCTCATCACCTTGTCTTGGCATCAATTTGTCCCCATTTGATTTTCACATAACCCTACACACACAAACACACGTGCGTGCACGCACGCACACACACACACACACACGCACACTCAGAAATGGAGAGACAAGTCCCATGGTTATGTCTGATTGAGCTTTCCCCTGTCTGCCATTCCTCATTTTCTTGAAATCAATTGAGGATCTCGGATTGGAGCTCAGGCTAATTGAGCAGTGCGCTCCTTGTTCTCTTATTGCTGCCAGGAGCATTTTGTCATCACAGCACAGGGTTCACACTGTGGTGGTCGGGTAGAGGCCAGATGGACGGCACCAATACGGCCTTTAGAAGATGCAGAACGAGGGGATCTGCATGTGGCAGAGCAACTATTTGTCAAAGACTAAACGGACGTAAAACTTAGATGTCTGTCCATCCACACACCTTCCACTGCCATCGATTCTCTTTTATTATCTTTACGTTTTCAAAAGATTATCAAGATTATCAAGATTATCGTTTACTGTGCTGGTTTTGTAAAAGCAAAAAATGAAAACAAAAGTCTTACAGGGTGTTTTGTTTCCCAACGAATCCTCTTCCAGTATTAAATTGACACCAGTTCTTTATGTTTCAATCACCAAACACTCTGGATCTGGCAGTATTGTCACTGAAACTGCTGAAATCTCAGCACCAGCTGTTTGCTGGACCAGTGGAAAAATGTCTCACCTGGTACAGGGTACCATTGGAAAATGAGGTTACACAGAGATGAGCTGCTTCGGTTTGCAAAGCGGCGTTTTCACACCTGATAGTAGGGTAGACTTGTTTAGATTAGGCAACGAAATTGCAGTATTTGTTACAGTTTCAGCTGGTGCGGATCGCTTTCACACTGCTTCTGTATTGGATGCTGAGCTCAACTTCCTCCCTCATGAAACAAAAAGAAGAGTCGTCAGATTTTAGCGGTTGTAGGATTTCTCGTTTGTCTTTGGCAAAAGATCACACACCATTTTCCCATTGGCGCTCAACTCGCATGTTTATTTTGTTTGTATTTACCCAGAATGCCCTGCACTATAATGCACTTCCTGCTTTTGGAGTGGTCTTCGGTCTGCTTGGCATTCAAACCACACCAAAGTTCATTTCAGCCTAACCAATAACTAGGCTGAAGTTATTGGTTAGGCCAATAACAATGGTCCAACGCAGGGGTGTCCAAAGTCGGTCCTAGAGGGCCGGCATCCTGCATGTTTTAGTTCTCTCCCTGGTTTTACACACCTGCATCAAATGATGGCTCATTAGAAGCCTAAGGAGAACATTGAGATGCTGAGGAGGTTGTTACTACCACCAAGGAGAAAACTAAAACATGCAGGATGCCGTTGGAGTTCGATTGCACACTCACACCTCCCCATATGAATTTCTAGGCAAACAAACTAGAGCTCAGACTAGGCTGGTGTGAAGGCACCCTACTATACGACTAGGAAGGAAGCACAGCATCTGTTTACTGATACCAAGTAGAATAATTGGTGTGTTAAACTTTTTCCCTTTGCTAAAAGGCAGGTTTAGTAAGAGAGACATTTTGAGTTTTAAAGATTCCTTTATAGAACCAGTTAGAAACTGGCCCAGTTCTTGTACTGAAACTGGTTTGGAGGAAAACCCCCCAGCTGTATTGTTTCATATGTCTTCTTGTCTGAAGACAAGATGTGAGGCCACTCAGCGACTCGAGTGATGAGGCCATTTGTGCTCCCTGAGCCGTGCACTGACACAACAAAACGCAGCCCTTTTTCTTTGCTACTTGGCTGCTAATGGGCTTGATGGTCTTCTAAATTTGTTTTTTTTAATGATTGCATCACAGTTTAATTGCTTTCTAATGTTGTTGTAAATTAATTAGCTCCATAAAAGTAAAGGGCTGTTAGCAGCGTACCAAAGCCTTACCCGTTTGGCGATACTTGCTCAAAGTGCTCCTTGCGTCATTAGCTGACGTGTCGGACAATGTAAGCACATTCCCAAGAAATACTTGTACAACAATGCCATAGCATCACCACATATTTGTGCTGGTGCTAAGAAGATTAACTGTCTGCTCACCTTTTAAGAAAAAAATTTACATTTTCTGTTGTTTCTACCAACATAAATGGAACCGTTTCACGGCCCGGCGAAAAGTTGCAGAGACGCATAAACGCTTCATTCATTCAAAATGAGTACAGGTCCATTTTTGTCTCGAGTGCCCAGACATTTCTAAATATTCCAGCAGTTTGTCAAAACCATCTAAATTCCTCAAAATCCCAAAGCTGTGCTCTTGAAATATGAAATCTTTCTGCCAGCTGTGAGCCCTAATTAGCTGTTCTCCGCACAGTATCTCTTTAATTGTCTTCTCTCATCTCAACAGCTTCCCTCCCAGTCTGTCTTGTTTCAGGTATTTGTTGCTTTGTATAGCGAGACATGCCTGCAGCGGTACAGCGAGAGATTATTGTCACTATAATTGGCTTTTCCAGGCCCGATTTGATGCGAGCCTCTTGTCTGATCCGCGCAGTTCTTTATTATCGGCTGTAATGGAAAGACAATGAGGCTCACATGAAACACCCTCCTGTCAAATCTCCCGAGAGATCGGCTCTTGCGTTGTGTTTTTACACTGCCGGTCAGAATAGATGACGTTCATGTGAAAACACACACACGCATTTTGCCTCCGGAAAACAGTCCGATGTTGGCATTACACATACAGCTGCAGTGTTAAGCGCGTACAGCTACGTTTTATTGTCTGGATTTGGTATTGGAAAATGTATTGGAAAAAAAAATCAGGAATTGTCTTTGTTGCTTTTTATTAAATATGAAAAATGTCTGAGTTTCCAGATATTTGTCTAAAACATAAAATTCTATAAGCTTTCTGAAAAAAAGTATAATTTTTCCACTGATTTATTTGTAGTTGATGCCCTTTATGTTCTGTTTGCAACATCACAACTTACATTTTGACCAGCTCATTGATGCTGTTGGCTTTTGAGTTAGTTTTACAACATAAAATGCCCATTTCACTACTACAGTTTTAGTTCTTAGCTATGAATGAATCCATCTTTAAACAGGAGCTCCACACTTTAATCGACTCTGATTCACACACCAAACAAAGCTCTGACCCTACAATCGTTTTAAACTCCTGTAAACAAAAATGCATCGCAAATCACAAACTGTTGAATCTCGTGAAGAGGAACCCAGTCTAGACACATTATGTCGATGTACGCTTGTATTTCATTATATCACGTCATTCAAATCTAAACTTATTTTGAGTCTGTACTTAAAGTGAACCAGTGAGGTTTCATTTCATAGCTTGAGAAAAATGTCTTTCTGTTTATTGACTTTGATTTTGGACTAATGTAGACTTTGCATTTTCTTTAGAAATACGGGTCATATAGTCTGACACACTTGGAGTCCAGGTCACTTAAGGTCCTGATAGGTCACCAGAGGTCATCATCAAGCCCAAAGACAGAGCAGGAGTTTTCCATGAAAGTTAGAGGATGCAGTTGCTTCCCTTTGCTGATTATGATTTGAAGCAGGACTTTGCACCTGCCCACACCGCCAAAAGTACCAGTGCCTGCTTTAATCACTGTGGTGTTACTGTGCTTGATTGTCAGTAAAATGAATCCAACCTGAACCGCACAACGAATCTGTGGAGTGTTGTCAAGAGGAAGAAGAGACAGCAGAGCCAACAGACGCTCCACAGGCTTCTTCTTAAGGCAATCTGTCTATTCTTCACACCTCAGCAGAGCCACATGATCCTCCTCATGCCACGCTGCATCGATCACTGATGCAAAAGTAGATACAGTCAAATGCTGAGTACATCTGTAGCAGAGTAAATGGACGCACAGGTCCACATTTCTGCACTCTCAGTTTGAGGCATTTTATGACGTGCTCTAATTTTCTGAAAATCTTGAATCTGGGATTTTAGTTGTGTAGAAAGAGCCTCGAGCAGGAACGGAGTTCATGTCCATTAAAGTACTTGGTAATACAATATTCATATTTTTAGTCTGTATTAGCTGTAAGCCATAATCGTAGAAATAAAACAACCTTAAACGGTCCAAAAACTGAGACACCAGTAAACTCTTACAGCATTACGTGTCCAGTGTTTGTTAAAGGATCCGGTTCATATGCCTGAATCGATGAGATGCTCTGCTGGGGCTCCCAATGTGTGTGTTTTTTTTTGTTTTTTCAGTGACTTATTCAAATTTATTGCTCGGTTGAATATGAAATTGAGATCTTCTAACGTTATCCAGACATTGAAAACTTTGCAGCAAAATCACACTTTTTGGCAAATTGAGCCAAAATTCAGCCTATTGTGTTTTTTGGATTTTGTTTTTTTCATCTAGATTGGAGTTTTGTACTTAAATATCCAGAACGTTTAAAAAAAAAATCTAAAACATTTCAGAGGAAAATCCATACCCTGTTCTTTACTCACTCATTAGTATCACTACGTTCATCATAAGTGGCAGCTGGTAGAAAAACCCGTGTTGTCAGATTGCACGATGCAGCTAAATCCCTCGTTTTCTATCTGGGCTTACATGACTGTCTGCCGCTACAGCAGCCTGCCGTGTTCACCAGGCAGCTGAGGCGATGTAAAACACGGCTCCGCCGCACTATTATCTCAGTCACCATCAGCTGCTGCCAAAAGAAGATGCAGATGGACGGGAGATTTGCGCTGTGGGGAAACCGAGATGCCCTCTGAAGGCACAGAAAGTAGTTTTTCTGTTGCTGATGGAGCGCACTGAAATTTCAAACGATCCACACAACAGCATCTGCCACCAAACCGAGTGTTCAACTTCGTCTTGGCTCTTGCTGTAATTTCATTTCCTACGGAGCGTTTGGATATGGACTCTTTCAGACTGATGTAAAAAATAAAACAAATATCCTCACATTTTCTGAACCCGACATGCTTGCTCCATTCTTCCGAGTCTACGGGCGGTAGGCCATTCGATTTATAGAAGTTTTTGTTGCCAAGGCGACGAACTCAAGGGCCTTTTGCTCTGATTTATTGTAATCATTAAAACGCACCATATCAGTGCTCTAAAATGTCACAAAATCCTTCATAAAAGGAACCGGCTGCTGGATATTTGTGTGGATCAAAATGTGGACGAGTGTACCCAATGTTCTCTGCTCCTAATGGATTCTTAATGGATCCTGGTGGACGGCTTTGTTAAAGAAGCTCAAGTTTCTTTTTCGGTACACACTCCAGTCCCCTATTTTGTATGTTCTCTGTTCTCTTTGTTAGAGTTTTATTGGATTAAAAGATAATGATGACATTCAGGTGGTACTCTGGAGGATCTGAAGGATGTACACAGGAAATCTGATGCTTTTCATAGAAGCATCGGCGTAGCTTGACCTGAGGGCAGTAGGGGAGCTGCAATTTCATGGGATTAACCTACAGTATTGTGGCTCAGGATGAGCTGGCTATGATTTTATTAAAACATTCTTTGATGTTGGGCTCAGACCTTTTAAAGGGATATTGTTTCCTTTCCTGATTGGTTTAAAACATGCTGCGCACTGAGGAAACTGCAGACAGTGGGCTTTTTATTGAGTTGGATCCTTTGCAACTTACATTTAGACTCAATGTCTGTTTCTTTTCTTCCTCAACAATGGCATATGACCCTTTTGTGGAGCCTTCAGGAACTTCTGAAGGTTGTTCTGTATGTTGTGGCAAGAGGGAATAAGACAAAGTGCTTTGCAACATAATACAGGGTTTGACCAAGATCACATGTTGTTTACACCCAGTTCTGGCTTCAGGCTAGGGGTGGGGTTAGTGTGGCAGCTGTAACTGGGGTGATAAATTGGGATGCAAAGGTATCCCTTGCACCTTTGTGCAAGGTATCACCTAAAAATCAGGATAGCTTTGCCTCAGTTTTTATTTATTGTTGTTTAAACGTGTCTTATCTGGCAGTGTGACGCTCAGAATTGTTATCCGAGTGCCAAGGTCAGGTTTATGCGCTCACTGTAAGCACGTCATGATGCTTGACTTCACATATAGATAAAACGTTATTTAGGAATTTCTTTTTTGTTTATATGAAATGTGATAGACACCAAGATGTAAAAGAATGGATAAAAGAAATGGAAAATGGAAAGAAGAAGATGGGAGTAGATTGAAGAAGCACAGAGAGAATACAAGTCAACAACCTAAGTGTTCTGCTCCTACACCTGCAGAAAGAGGGAAAAAACCACACTGACAAACCAACAAAGTACAGCAACATTAAACACTGGATGCTCTGTGATGGTTTTAATAATCCTGCTTTACTTTGATTGGCTTCTGCTCATGGCTGCTGTGGCACAAAGATGTTTGATGGATGATCATAAAATGCACTAAATATCGTTTTAATGGTAAATCAATTTGCAGCTAACTATTCTGTACTACTGCCTACCACAATCATTAAAACTAATGAACCAGTCATCTAGGCTACATTAGGTTTCTTATGGTAAAAGCACAAGAGCAACAAAAAAAATACTGTGATGCATGGAATATGCCTTTAAGACATGTATAAATAAAGAATAGATAATAACTAAGAGACTCTCAGTCTCTTTGTTTTAGTGGCCTCTCACCACTGTCTAATCATTGACGACCTCAGATCATCATATCGTATCAATAAACCAAACTTGTCACTTATTTGGCCAGGTGGAAATATTCCAACTTATTTCTGTCCAGTTTCAGTGAGCCAGTGTGAAATGTAGTCCCGACTTCCTGCTCTGAGCTGGCAGCATTGGCTGCTGGTTTGTGTCTTTGGCTTTAGTTTTAGTTTTTGACTTGACGTTTGACGCGTTGCGTGTTCAAAGATTGTATTCTGTGCACCTTTATTGTAAAATCTGCTCGTTTGAGCTACGGTTGCCTTTTCATCATCTTGAACCGGTCTGCCTGTCTTCCTCCGACATAAACAAGGTGTTTCCAGTTGCAAGTTCTGATTATTTTTCTCTGTGTCAGGCCGTTCACTGTAAGCCTGATAAGTAATTGTGCTTGAAAATCCCATTATATCAGCACTTTCTGAAATAGTCAGACCGTCCTGCCTGGGATCAACAACCGAACCTTGTTCAAAGTCGCTCAGAGTCCATTTATTAACTATTCTGACGTTTGGCTTAATTTTCAGCAAGTCATCTTTAAAACATCTAGATGTCTGAATATATTAGGCAGCTGCCATGTGCTTAGCTCTGCAGTTTTTTCTTTCTGTAATAAACAATTGAATCAGTGTATCTAATGAAAGTCTGTTGAGTGTTTGCTTTGCCGTAACTTAGTCTGACGACAAATTATAACTTTTCCAAGACCTCCCAATCTCAACAGATTGTTGGTATTTTTGACATGGCATTAAGAAATTGCTGACCTGCTAATTTTTGGTAACATCTGAATTTTTTAATCTGATTTTCATGTATGCTTGTGCTTCGGTAACACTTTATTTGAAGAGGCATGCATAAGACGGACATAACACCTGTCACGAACATGAACGAGTCTTTGTGAATGTTTGGCTGTTGTCATGAAGTGTTTTTCAGTAAATAATGACACTTTTAATGCAAAGTCGCTTTAAAAGTTGCATTAAAAGTCAATCAAAAGTGCAAATTTGCATCATTTGGCAAGTAATGACACTTTAATGCAAAGTTGACACTTTTAATTGACTTTTAGAGCAACTTTGCATTAAAGGGTCATTATTCACAGAAAGACACTTCATGACAACAGTCATAAACATTAATAAAGACTTCTTTATGTTCATGACAGTCTTATGTCAGTCCTGTGCACACCCCTTCAAATAAAGTGTTACCTATTTGGTCAGCGTTCAAAAGCTTCGTTTTCTAAACAACATTGGCTGAAGACGAATAAATTACGTTTTGTTTTACGCTGATCTTTTGTGGTGCTTGTAAAAAGCTTTTAGGTGATGCGCCATCTGTTTTTCTCTTCATTACAAAACAACCCAAAGTGAATCAAAGGTCTGAAAGTGAGTAAATATCCAAGGTTTACATTAATTTAGTAATTTACAAAGCTATTTGAGCAAAATAGCTCAAATCACTTCAGATTGGGCTACTCCTGTCAAAAGTGATTTTTGCAAAAAAATAAAATAAAATGAAGAATCACCACCAATTTTTTTTTTTCTGACAAAAGTCGATTTATGCATAAATGCTTAAAAGTTTTAGAATAAATACTTTACATTTCCGTGGTGTGCCGCGTCTCCAAAATGTGAAGCTCATTGGTTGGCAGCAATAAATAAAATCCTGCAGAGACATGTCCTGCCACAGGAGCTGCTGGCCTGGACTGTGTCAAGTGTCTGCACTGATGGACGCAGCACTGAAACGGTAGCTCTGAACTAATCGAGTCAAAAGAGGGCAGGGTTAGCGCATGTGTGGGCTCTGCCAGCCACGGCGATAAAACTCCACTCAATTCATTTTTCTACCCTCGCTCCATAAATAGTCACCGCACACCTTTAAAAATCACCAGCGCGTCCCCGTCTCCCGCCCTCGGTGAGCCAGCGTGTGAGGTGCCGCGCTCCTCTGCCGACCCCACCTCTGCAGATAAAGTCTTTCAGCTGGTTAAGAATAAACTGGAACACTCCCATCTTACCACTCTATCAGGCCGCCGTCCCGTACACCCAGTCAACCACAAATGGCTCCCACTTGCGTGTCCGTGTGTACGTACGTGTGTGTGTGTGTGCGTGTACGTGTGTGTGCGTGTACGTGTGTGTGTGTGTGCGTGTGTGGCGGCGAGGGAATGGAAGTCGTCTTCTGCAAGATGAGCTCCAGTGATTACAGCCTGAGACAGTTTTCTAATTATTCTGTCAAACATCAATCCTGTGGGCTGATGCAGGCCGTCCTGCGGCCTGATGGACAATGTAATCACTGCTAGGACAACCCCCCACTACACTCTTCCACCCATTTTACACATCCATCCAGAACTTCCCTCCCTCTCCACTCATCTTCTGCAGTTTCTCATTTTGCTGTCTGTACAGTGCCTCAACACAACCTTCACTCAAAGCTTCTCTGCAGTTCATTTTTCATCCCCGCAAACTGTATTTTATCCAGATTCTTGTCCTACCTTTGAGCACCTGCCACCGGGAAAATGCTTAAGAGAAGTGCAAGTGCATACATGTGGGGAGGTGGAAACAAAAGAATAAAGGAAACTATATTAGTTATGTAAGATTAGTCCTGAGGCTCAAACAGAAAGACAAACCATGTTGTCTTTGGAGCCTCTATAAAGCATAGAGGCTCTAGTATCATTCAGACACTTGAATGGTTGTTTCAGTGGTTGGTAAGAAAAAACAAAAACGATCATGGCTAATTTTATCTTGTGGAGAGATGGCTATGAACAAGAGTGAAGAATCGAGCGAAAACGGTCTTCGCCCACTTTGAAATGATGGCGCGAACAAAAACGTCCAACTGCCTGAAGGATTTTTAACAGCCAATAACCGAGACTTCAACACGAATGTCGAACTTTGTTTTGTTAACCAAGTATCTAAACCAAATCCACTTTAATAAAGTTTCTATGACAAATTCAGTGTTTGCTGAATTAGTCACAGAAAGGTGGATACTTTTGCATTTGTAAACATATTGCCTCATTTACATTGCTAAAAATAGAGCAAAAAATAGCTGATATATTATTACATTTTCACTTGACTGAAAAATACTGTTAAAATGTTGGCGAAAAAAAAAGTTTAGATTTCTTTTTTGTGGGAATACAAACTGATTTGTTTACAGCAAGTTTTGCCACTATGTTGCATCACTTTGTAAGAGCGCGGTGTAAGCACTTTGGAACAACAGGTTCTAGTTTCTGAGTCTTACAGGGAGACATTAGGAGATGTGCACCAGGTTGTGTGGATCCACTACTTGCAGCCCACTTGAAGGATTTGCTTGTTTTTCTAAGTAAAGCAACCCGTTTGTTGCTCCGACACCTTAAGTCAATTGAATCATCTTCTGTTGGAGTTCAAAGGTCACATTATTTGTTGAGCTTATTTGGCCGACGTGATGCAGAGAAAGCCTGCAGTTGTGACCTCTATCGATCCGAGAGCCGGTCGGCCTCTTCAGTTTCTCCTGAGACTTTTATTGCTTTCTTTGATCCCTCTAATACCTGCGGAAACCCGTAACGGCTAATTAATATGCTGTTCTCTGCTCTTCAGCTCCATCGAAAGTCAGCAGGGAGTCACTGGTTGATTCCCTTTCCCTGTAAGACGTCTGAGAGATCCTCTATGAAATAAATTCTTCTTTTCAGCTTAAAAAAACTTGAGATTAATGAATTTGTTTTTTTTTTTTTAATGGCGGATTTTTTTTCTCTTAGTTCAGAAAGAAACCAGCAGGAACAGTGGGAGTCAATAAGAAGTCTCACCAGTTTTCGGATGCATATGTAGGTCTTTGAAAATCAAACTCTAATTGCTCCCATCTGTTGCAAACAGGTTTGTCAGTTTGTATAAATTTAAAGCTCGGTTCTCCAGACTCCGGTAGGAACCACATGGGGAGTGGTTGAAGACTGACCAACCAAAGTGGAGAGAGAATACTTTGTTTGGTTGAGCTCTGAATTACACATAAAGACAATAAATTGATCTCTGAAACAAACCATCGATCTTGTGGGATCTTTCCTTGGCCTCTCTCTCTTCACTTGTATTACTAACAACAGCTGTCCACTCTTTTCATCTGCTATTAGCAGTCCAAACATTTTTATGTTCTGTGCTGCTCTGTATGAGATGTTTATTGAGTCGGGGTTTTTTACCTACCTGGTCGTTCCATGTTGGCTACCATCGCCTTGCCTCACAATTTAAAGGAGTCACTCAGTAACTTCAGCTTTTCATGTTTTCTGAGGAAACTGTTGCACTATGTTGCTGCAAGCCTGAATGAAGCGTATTCAGATGAGAATTGCTGTAACAGTGCCACTTACTGTATTGTGAAGAGAGTGAGGTCCAAACTGCACTTTAAAATTGACACATTTTTGCAGAGACGTTTTTTTCGTCAATCCTTCTCAACTCGTGCTTTTAAAAAGAATGAGCATTTAGACTAAACGTAATGCCATTCCATTTGAATAACAAAATATTATAAGTCTTTATCACTGTCAGACAAGTTGTTTTTTAAAAAAACAACGGTTATTTGTTACTAGATCAACTTGTGCTGATGCAACATTTGGCAGGTAGATTATTATTCGGCGCCTGAAATGATGCTCTTTGGTCTCACGGGAATATAATTAGCCAGGTTGATGAACTCTCACCGCCCGAGACGCTTTATCTGAAATGCAGTCAATAACCTTACATTAGAGTATGAGCGTTCTGATGGACTCGCTGTTCAGATTAAAAGCACCTTTTGAAAATTACAGCCTTCGAGCCGGTATTAAAGATATGTTAACATTTCTGTACAATTTCTTTTTTCTTGATCTGATGTAATATTCCAATCTTAATTGTGCTTTCTTTAGCTATAGGCAGCTAATAAAATGTTGGACAACATCAGTTTTTTGTAATTAATCTATATAAAGTGAGGTTTCCCCCAGAAAACTTGCTAAGCCTGGTGGTTGAGCGGTCGACAGTTGTACATCCAGCAGTCTGCTGTGTTTTTGAGTTAAAAATGTTTAAAGTTGACACAAAATTTGAAAATATCACTTGATAATTATGTGTGATTTGAAGATTAATATCTGAACGCCAACTATGAAGTCTTAAAAAAAATGCAAACATTAAAAAAAAGCAAATAAGCAATGCTAAGCCTGGTGGGGGCACAAGTAAAGCCTGGCGGCCCGCCAGGCTTATAATACACTGGAGGAAACCCTGTAAAGTGTTTCACTTGGTGAATTGAGTTGCTAAAATATGTACACTTTTCAATAATATTAAAATTTTTGGAATATGACTTTGAATGACTGTAGCATGGATCCTAAAGCCTTCTTAAGAGTACAGAGATACATTTTAAAACGATATGGAAAATGTGGATTAATTGCTTTTTATCAATACTTTGATGGTTCAACATTGATCTTGTAATTGTATGCTATCCCACTATAGCATACCCACTATGGAAACAGTTTTAGAAACTTGTTTTTACACTGTCAAAAATAAAACACTTCTACTTGGAGCTAGAGTGCTGCCATCCAGTGAAACCAATTAATTATATGGTATGGTTTAAGGCATTCAGTGGCTAAATTGAATTTAGCTGCTGCAAATTAAAACATATGGAACCTTATGTGCTAAAGATATGCTTTTAATCTATTTAATAGAGCCAAACCTTCACCCTTTGTTGCTGAAAATAGCTAAGTGTCATTAGCATGACAGTGAAAGCTCATCCTGTGCTATATAATGGGTTCATCACATGGAAATGAAAGCATAAAGTCGATCGTCTCAAGCAGTGAACCTTGTGGAGCGCCAAGACAAACTGTGGCTAACAAATCTATCACTAGTCAGTGAGTTCCAACCATTTTAGTAAAGCAATGGGTTGATTATGATGAATAAAAACATTTACAGGTTTTCTGTCACATATTGTACTGTCAGGACATAGTGATAGTTTTAACAAATATGTAAAGACATTGGCTGGTTAAAGTTAGAATGATGAGGATCTATGAATGAACCTCAACAGACTGTAAAGATAACACACAATGAAACATAATGTTGAAACCAATAGTGAAGTATGAGTATAGTTGTATTTACCATACTCACTTTCTTTGTGAAATTCTGACTTTCTTTTACTTCTCAGACTTTAAGATAAACAGCTGAGCTTCATATCTTATATGGAAATTTTGGTCTTGGTCTACTCTCTGCCCTCGCTCCTTCTGTGCAAGTTAAATGTTAAGCTATTTATCTATTATTGGAATGCATTTCACTAAAGGTGAGCAAACGGTCCACACATTTTGGACATGTAAATGGTACGGAGGTGACAAAAAAAAAAAGAGTTGGGGTGATGATTTGCCTTGCAAAGAACACCCATCTGCCCTTTCCATGGCTCATTGGCTCTCAAGATCAGGTGCAATCTGAACTGGAATCATTTGGATAATTGACCTTCTGTGTGCATACATTAAAATAAATTAATTTTGATTGGCCGTGCGGCATTAGGAACAAAGTGGGAAATGTTGGCACTTTCATATTCAGCTGCTGGTTTGTTGTACCGGGTCTCTGAGGTGATTAGGTATGCTATTCCCCGACTGTCGTGCATTCCTTCAGTCTAATGAAATAATTCTTGCTCTGAGCGAAGCAGCCTAAGAGACGACACAGGAACATTGTTGAAACTTTTTAACTCAGACGTCATTGTGAAGTGGCGAGAAAATCTTTCCAGTATATGTATTATTAGGTATGTTTCTTTTTCCTTTTAAACATGCTAAACCTTTATTAACCATCGCCTTCTATCCCTTTTTTCATTTCTCCAAGATTTTTTTTGCCCCCCAATCTTCACAAATAACCTTGGTATACCATTGAACGCACCCATACTGTGTGTGTCCACACTGGGCACACACAGCCCTGTGTGTGCCACTGCTGTCTGATGGACAGCTATTAACCCTTGGTGAAGGGGTTCAGGAATATTTATGTCTGCCTGTCAGTAATGACACGACTCCCTCCAGGAATGAATAATATGCTTGCCCTACGTTGGCTCCAATTGTTGAGTTCAATTCAGCACAAAATGGTTTGTGTGTGTGTGTGCGCCTGTCAGTTTGTGTGTCTGTGTGCGTGTGTTGGTGAGTGTAAGTACACAGAAGGGGTTCAGGGAGATTGTGATACCTCGAGGTGAGCAGCAGGAGGGGAGTTGTACATCCCTCACTGATATCTGACGAACCCCGTGTTCACGACCGAGGCAGCTCTGCCGTCCTCCCTCTGCATCGTGTGTGGCGTCTCTTTCTCTCTCTCTCTGTCTCTCTTTCTCTTTCTCTCTCTCCGTCTCTCTCTGTCTCTCTCCTGTGGACTTTGATGTGTCATGCTTCTCTAAAAGTTTTATTAAATTTGAATAGGAAACGCTGAAAGCCTGGATATATTTGATTAAGTTCTACACCCGGGGTGTCAAACTCATTTTTGTTTTGGGCCAAATCAAGATCATGACTGCTCTTAAAGGGCCGGTTGTGCCAGAATGCATTGATAAAACCCGTTCACAAACCGTTAAAATATCAATGAATTCTTAAAATGAAATAATATTACTGAACATCTTCTCAGTCAGTCCAGGGTTTTATGTTTGTGGAGACTAAATTGGAAATATTTGCGCTTATTTATGATGTAAATGTGACTTTTTATAACTCGCTGTACAGATCATGGACTATAATCTGACATCAATTAAGACTGAGGCAAGCTGCTTAGCACAAGTAAGAAAGTTTTGACAATTTTTGAGAAAAAAATCTGCAATAAACTCCCAATTGTTAGTGCAAAAAAAAGTTGTTGATTTTGTCTTAAGAAACTATAATTCGGCAGCAAACAGGTAAAAACTGCATTTATTTGATTTATAACGTGATATTTAAGCACACTTAGTGTTTAGTCGTATCCAGAGGGCCACAGTTTTGTTTTTTGATTTAGTTGGTTTCTAGATTAAAAGACAGTTCTTCTCGGGACTGCAGATGTTTTTGGGTATTAAACCCCCTCCTCAATGTGAGGGTTTTGAAATTCTCCAGTAGCCGTTCTCACCATCTCGGTTGTACGCTCAGCACCTGCTTCGGTGACTATCCGAGCCTGTCGGGGTATGTTAACTCCATGAAGCCTTTCAACATCAAATTGATCCTGTGCCTCCAAAAATAACAACATGCGTAGCTGTTTTGTATCTCCATTACAAACGATGTGCAGCGTAGCAAAGCATGTCTTGCAAAGCTGACTTTCAGAGGCTTCAGATTCGTACAGCAACTCGAGTGCAAAAACGATGCGGAAGCTGTAGAAACATTAGCCTTGTACATTTTGATGAGGATAGTCCTCTAGCTTTGAAGGCTTTGAACAAAATGGCTGGAAGAAAGAAGGTTTCATTAAACCTATTTTCACAAATACCCAGTTTTGTCCATTGAAACAAAAAGACGGACAGATTGCATGTGTTTGGATTGGAGCTGCACAACATGAGGAAAGTCTTTAACTGCGACATGTTTCAGGACGCCTCTGCTTGAAGCAAACATTGACCTGGAAGGAACACTCCACCTTTTCCCCTCAGAGTCTGAGGAACTGACTCTCGTACCGGCCGCCTCACACCTGGCTGCTAGTCGCTCAAGTGCATAATGGAGGTCATGGCCATTGGACGGCAACAGAACTACATAGTCTGTGAAAAGCAAAAGTGAGACCCTGAGGTTTCCTGTCACATATTTTCTTCTCCATCCATTGCGATCCTGCAGACAAGCAGGATTTCTGCAAGTCTGCTTAAAGAAACAATGGTTTCTAGTACCTGTTGAATTTGGATTAGAGGAAGACGACGGATGGGTTGATGGATCGACTAAATAGACGTCTGCAAAGAACTGTGAACTGTAGAAATCTGAGGTTAGAAAAGTGTTAAATTCTTAAATGAAGAAGTCATTATTACACCTTGGATGAATATTTTTATGTTGTATAATAGGATACGTGCTGTGACCATTTCTGTAACGTAGCGTTTGACCCGACCTTCAGCTGTCCTGCATATCAGACGTCTGAAGGTTGGTGAGAAAGACATTTAATCTCCGAAAAGGAAATCTCTAACAGCGTAATGGTTATTGTTAATAAACTTAAGTATGTAGTTACTTGTGCACCAGAGGAGAGTGAGAGGTTGAGACCGAAACGAGTTTTGTTGAACAACATAAGATTTTGTTTTAGTCTCTTTAAAATAAATTTTTTATACACTCCATTGTGTTTTTTTTTTCTTTTCACTTGTTTTGTTTCTCCGTAGGAGTGCTGTTACCATTTCATGCGACAGCTTTGTTTTTATGGAATGAAACTACACGTTTTCTCTGTTACCCAACAAGGAGAGGGTTCAAGAGTTTGATTAAATTATGCATGAAGTGAAAATGTGGAACAAGTTATCACAGGCTTTGTTAGTTACAGGAGTTTGCAGCTTGACAAGGACTAGGTTTATTTGGATAGAAATGAGAATAAAAGTATTTTTTATTCCCACTATAACGCGTCTTGCACCATTCACCTCACACAAAGAGTAACGACCTATTTTCTGTTTCTTGTCTTGACAAATGCGTCGCATATAAACTGAAAGTGAATACAGTGACGAACGCGGTCATGAAGCAACCTGACGATCCTCGAGTGATTACACACCGTTGCAATAGAAAGCGAGATCAGTCAAGAGGCTCTTGCTTGTTTGTCCTGCATTTTTAACGGAAAACAAATTGAAGAATTACCTTTGGAGAGAAAAAAGGGGAAAACAGAAACGATGTAAATAAATCCTTTCAGTCAGGACGCATTGGAGCTTTTTATTATTGTGTTTGCTTGCCACATAAGAGTTTTTATTTACTCTAATTAGCATTATTTGTGCCTCTCCCACCTGTCAAACATGTTTAGAATGATTTTAATAGGGAAGCCTGGCAGTTAGTGAATCAGACGGCGAATGATTACAAACATTAAACACCACATGCTGCGAGATTTTTTTTTTATCTCTCGACTGTCAACACCAAATGGCGGGGACTGGAATAGATCTGATCCCATTTGGTCCAAACCTGCCATTAAAACCCAAATCATAATTATTAGTGGCTATGAAATTACGACGTGTACCCTGCTGCTAATTTTGCAGTTGATTTTTGTTGTTGTTTTGGAGCGTCGGTCCTAGCCCCTCCCACCTGTGCAGCCTGATTATCTCTTTTTCTAAAGGCTTGTTACGCGAGGTGAAACGTTGTGCTCAACTTGTCCCGCATGCTAAGGCTTAGCTTGACTTCCTGCTAAGCCCCGATGGGCAATACCCGACTCAATAGAAGTTCAGAAAGGCTGCCTTATTCTTTTCTTCTTCCTTTTTTTTCCAGATAAGGTTAGAATGGCTGGTTAAACACAGCCATGATGAAAATGTCACAGCCTTTAACCTCACTAGTTTTCTCCCCTCACATTTTAAAGTAAAGGCCATCTCCAGGATCTATTCCCTGATCTACCAGACGTCACCCTTTCTCAATCCATCCCCCCCTTTTTTCACCCCGTACCATAAGAAAACCGTTGTTGCACCTGATTGGGTTTCTATTGACTTAACTGGGGATAAAACGATGGAAATCAAAGAGCTGATGGGTTTAGATGTGAGTGAGAGCTCGGGGAAACATGCGAGCACTCAAAGATTTGGATGCAGGTGAGCGTGATCATTGATTGTTATGGATTTATAAAGATTTTTGCCAAAGACTCAGTTAGGCAAAAGGTTATTGCTACTCCTTTTAGATGAGCATTACAATCATTTTTATTCGACAAAGAAGTTTCTTTTTTCTGATAGTGAATGAGAAAAGGTATACGCAAAAGATAAAACAACAAAGGAGTACCTGATTTGGAATAATCTTTTTGTTTGCATTTTATTTGAAAAGTGGCATAAACCCTCCTGATAACAGCTGACAAGCCTTTTGCATGTTTCTACTGGTATTCTAATGATTTATCTTTGGTGATGAGGCTTTGAAGCCTTTAGTGTTTATCTAGACAGGGTTAGGTATTAAAATATAGCTCCTATATGATTATGCAGGTGAAAATCAGTTATCGGCAAGTCAAACACTAAGCAAATTGTGTTTTTCCTCTTCAATAAATGCATCAGCTAAAAACTGATTAAATGGGCACTTGTACTACTTTTTCTTCTTCTTTCTTCGTCATCGTCATCTTCTTGTTCTTGTTCTTGTCACAGCGGCTCACTTGCCTATCCTCTGTTTCAGGTTGAGTCGGACCTCTTGTTCTTGGTGAAATCCCTAACTACTATGACTACATAATTTCCATTTATTGTAGCACATTCCCATTCATGTTTAGGGTACCAAGACATGGCCTACTGAACATCAAACAGAGCTGGCATAATTTAGTGCAAATGGCACAAAACGGCACAATCACCCTGCATCATTCCCTGAAACTCAAAAGTCAGCTTTGAGTTGTTTAACTCTGCAACAAAAAAAGAAATTCTTGTATTTAAGCAGTTCAGATGTCCCAAAACTGCAAAAAAAAAATTAGAAATTTGAGTTTGACAAGTATGAAATTGTGAAATAATAAACATGTAATTCCTGTGTGTCAGTCAGACGGCTATCCAGGTACCAGTTTGTGGATTTCTTATATTTTTTTATCTTTTAGTGAAACTTCAGACACGACTGTTTGTCAGAAGTGTCCGCTGCCAGTGACACGGCCAATCTTTGACACAACGCACAGTCTGTCTCTCTGCAGTCCCAAGAAGAGACTGTCATGCTTCAACAGGCCAGATAATTATTTCCCTCTTATCCTCCTTTGGCAGGCCAATCCTAGCCTTCAATGGAAGGCAATGGCTGCACCACTTCCCATCACTTCTCCCCCGTTCCTTTTCTTCGCCATCTCTCTTCTCCCATCTGTTTCACTTCACCTCACTCTTTGACTTCGTCACCCTCTGTTCCCTCGTCTTGTCTTTACATCGCTCTCTTCTTCTTGATTTGTAGCCTCAATAAGAATAGATTTGATCTGGCAAAAAACGTTCTTGTTGTGACAGAACCGAGCCTCACCGAATTAGATTCCCATTTATAGATCTGTCTTTCATTGAGAGCATGGCTTTATTGGCACTCTTGCACAAGAGACAAATTGGTTGCTCTACTGCCAAAATGAAGAGCCAGTTCAAAGTGGGCATTGTTTTAATGAATTAAACAAGTTTACCATTGAGTGTTGTGTTGTAGCTGAGCTGTATTTTGTGTTTCCAATCACAATAGATAGTTGTTTTTTTATTTTTGGTACTTTTTTAAGTTTTGGTGTCTTTTTCATCTACATATACACTTGCTAACCTCTTTATCAGGTACGCCTTCTAAAGTTGTCAAAACAAATAGCAAATTAAACAATCAATTCATTGACTTTGTGCAGTTGGCATCTACATGTTGTCATGACAACCTGCAGAAGTCAAAGCTAGCAGTGGGATGGGTAAAAAAAAGGAGATTTAAGTGACTTAAACTTGGCATGGTTGTTGGAATCACCAGCATCGGACACTTGTCTAAGTATTTTCTAAACTGCTTTATTGTCTTTAGATCATAATACAATGAAGGAAGCTTAGACAATGAAAGCAGTACTAACAGCAATGGCCTTTTGTGGAGCATTGACTCCAACTTCTGTAGAGAAGTCTGGATGTGCCGTCGGAACCAGGAGTGACATATTTCAAAAGTTCAGAATGCCAAGAAACACTTTTGACTCAACTTGTCAGCGCCTCTCCTTAAAACTGTCTCGACCGAACATTCACCTCTGATTATGTAAAGAAATGCAACTTGATGGATCGGGCTGCAGACATTTTGAAAACTACCAGATACATGTCCAATTTAGTACCACATATGGAAGTGGCACAAGTCGGGTGGTTTTTAGTCGAAAGATTGGAATTGGGCCATTCAGACCGCCGTGAAGAAATAGGGATTTAGTTACATTTACCTGCTGTGTGAACGTAGCCTGTCCTCCAAGAATGAAGGCTCGCCTGAAGGCAATAGTGTGTCCAATGCAATGCTAGCAAAGTGTAACGTTTTGTAAAATTGAAAGTTACTTAGCACAGTGACTTTAATTATAACCCAAATAACTACATGGAGGCCATTTACACTGTTGCAACAAACTAGTTTATGGAGCTAAACAAGAAGGAGAAAAATAAAACTAAAGACGACAGATCACAGATGAGATATATCTCTTCTTTGACCAAGTGGCAACACATCCTAATCCTCTGCAGCCTAACATATCACTCACGTCCTGATTCAGAGGTTTCAAAAATATTAATACCTCTAGCAAACGTTCCCTTTTAAACCTGTTCACGAAACCACTCCTGTCTTTTCAAACCAAAATCTGTAATTAACGGCCGCCATGAGATTGGAAAGCTTGCACGTTAACCTCTGCCCTCTGGGCTGAGCATTGGACCCGCGGCAGATCATAGAGGAATAAACAAGGCCTGCCAAAGCAGGCGGCCACTGTACAGGCTGTCTCCAGCAGATAAGACAGAACAATAGCCCTTAATAGGCCACAGAGAGACACACACGCACCCATCTTCAGTGCTGCCTTTTCCTCCTCCTATCAGCTTCCTGCTAACGAAGAGAGCAGGGCGCTTTTCCTTGTCTCTTCTGCAGAGAGATTAGCGACACTTAACAGGAATACGGGCATGAAAATGTGTATTTTCGTGATAATTCAGGAACACAGGAACTCGTGAAGGAGCCTTGTAGAAAGAGACAATGTGTGTATTGTCCCCTGAGTGAAAGTCTGGAGGAGAAAAAGCAAAAACCTGTTTGTTTGCTGCTCGAAGCATCAATTTTATAAAGACTTTCTGTGCCGTGCGGCGTTACTTTCCAATGCACATTTGAGACGACGCAGACGGCAGCTGACGCTCAGTTATGAGACGAGCCCAACGCAAGATGCATCACAGACACACGTCTCACGAAAGCGCCCAGACAGGAGGATAGATTCACATGAGCATGTCAAATTGTTTGGGCTACATTTCTTTCTTGGCCTAAATGCACTTAGTGGGGCGTATAAAAGCAGGCAGAAAAGCTTGTTTCTCTGGTGAAGGCCCTTTTTTTTTCTTACTCGATGCGAAAGAAACCTTGGCATGGCATTGGAACGCCAGCAGCAGTAACCTAATTCTGCAAAATTTGAATCATTTCACCAGAACCCAGGTAAAAAAAAAAAAAAGGTAGGAGCTCATTCTGCGAGTGAAAGAAAGCACAAAGATCTGCTGAAAAAGAGCGAGCTGGCACATTATACTGTACCTGATGCCTTTATGCCGAGCTCTGATGAAAGGAACCTACCCCGCTGCCAGCTTAGCTCACCTTAAATGAACGCCTTTAAGGAAAAGACTGTTCTTCTGTAACGGGGAGGTAAAATGCGCTGGAGTGGGATTTGGAAGGTTTTTTCTGGCGGATTGAAGTGTGCAGGGCTGTTTCATGGCTTGAAGCTGGATTTCAGAGGCATAGAGAACCTACATGGAAGAGAGAAATGTGAGATTTTGATTGCAGGAGATGAGAAATCAGCTCTAAATTTGGCTCCTATTGCCTAGACCATCTTATTATTGAATCGTTTTAACCCCCATGTAACACTACTGGGACTAAATGGATATACACAGAAGATTATAAATGCAAGCTTGAGTTTTGTTGCGTCTCTTCTTGGACTAGGCACAAGTGGGAGACCAGTTTTTTCTAATCAAATATCCGCTTCTTTGTCGACATCTCTCTCCCTCCGCAGGGAGAATAATGTTCCTTGGCTTGTACCTTCTTGTAAACCGAAGACTGGGTGGAAAAATAAAACAAACTTACAGCAAAGTACAACTTGCTCTTCCCTACATCCATATTTCTATAGACTGCATTCACGTTTGTGCCAAGAAGCATAAATCATGTCCTGTGTATCATTAATATACATTGTTGTCAATGGGAGACGCATGAATGGAAGAAATATGGTGCTTCCCAATAGAGACAGAGTTGAAAAATGGGCTGTAGATATGGTGAGAATAGAACTACTGCTCATTTGGCTGCATATGGTGTCTAAATCTCTACTGCCCCCTAGTGGGGCAGCTTGTAGTGGCTACCCCACTACAAGCTGCATTGTGTTACATTGTGTGCTTTATGTATTTTTTTTTTAAGTTATAGCCCACATTGTGTGATGTCTATAAAATGAACATTTGTGTGTGTGTGTTTTTTTTTTTATTGTTTTTTTTCAAAGATTCATTCATAAAAAGCATGAAAACTGGATGGTTTGTTAAATTGTTTAATTCAGTGCATTAAACATTTATTATCACAGTTTGATGAACATGTAGTTTGGGAAAATGCTTACTTCAGGCGGTTAAGTTAGAAGTCAATTATAGCCACTCAACTATTTGTTGTAACCACAAGATTTTATGTATTTTAATATGATTTTAGGTGATAAACATACACACAGTCGAACACTGTTGCAAATTGGGAGAAAATAATCAGGTTTCTATATGTTTTGATGAAGAGAAATCTAAAAAGTGTGTCAAATATTGTGTTTGTAGGTCTGAACTTTGACTGGACCATTGCAGATGCTGTGCTCTCCAATATGGTACCAAGCATGAGTTTAGGATTTAGGTTTCTACCAGCATTGACTCTCACCAAACATCCCCAAAGTATGATCCTGCCACCACCATGTTTCAAGGTGTTCAAAACCCCTTTTTGAATGAATATCTAGATATTCATTTATAACCTCGTTTACGCAGAGCACCTTCTTCCTGTGTGCCCTATGTGACTTGTAGGTAAACTGCAAAAGTTGTTTGGCGATTCATAACCTTAAGCAGTTCTGTGTTTTGAGAAGTCTAAATTATAAGCATCCAAGGGGAGAATGCTAATTTCAGTCTTTAGGGATTTGACTTGGACTCTGAAAATATTACTTGCTTTGAAGTCAGAGAAGACCGATATCTTTAACTCGTGGATTTATCTTTAGCATTTTGAACTCCAAAGAAATCAAATCGCTGGAAATATGAGACTTAGATGCTTCAGTAAAATAAAAAAATAAAAACAAGGTGAGTGATTAGATTATATTCCATAAACTCATACGCCTTGCTTTTTTGGTTCCGATGATGTCAAAAGTATTTAGCAAAAATGTGCAATTCTTTGCTTTTATTTAGTCTATTATTTCAACATATTTTCTCAGAATTTCTTCATCATGCATCGAAACATCTGAGTCATGTTTGTTTGTGATTCAAGGCTGCCATTAGCCTGCCTTTTCACCCGTTTTTATCCATCTCTGGTTGCATCCGCGCATTAGAAATTCAGTCATAAAAAATAAAATAAAATAAACGAAGCACTAACAGCTTCCTCAGATGGTAGTGTGAGTCTTTTTGGTACTTCCCCACCTCAGAGTTACTTTCTGAGCTCTCTGGGTCTCGTGTCATCCTCCGCCGTCTCATAAGGAGATGCTCATTTGGATAGCATGTCGAGGACAATGCCACGGCTGTCGCTCTGATAGCAATCCAAGTCCTTGATCTTTCTTCCCACCCGCCCGTAAACATCATTACTGCATGCTGGAAACATACACATTCACAACAGGCAGGCACACGGGCGCACACCCCCACAAGCTGCTCAGCCAAATCGGCGCTAACAGATTAGCAGTGATTATAAACAAACACGGAGGATTAATCCTGTGTGCTCTAAGTCTACTTTTCCACTGAGCTAGCCAGGGTAATTACCTAGTGCTAGATTGTTAGTGTAATCGCACACATGCACACTCCGGCTGCTTGTGTTTCTCTGCTCGCCTGATATCAGTCTCAGCTGCTCACTTCATGAGAAACTTTAAGATCCCTTCACCGTAAGAACACCAGAGACGGCGAAAGTAAACACACGGCAGACGGCGAGATTGTCTGGCACAACTTGCTATTTGAAATTCAGAAGGTTTGTCCGACCATATCCATAACCATGTCGTAGAAGACATGGCTGGCAACAAAAATGAAATCGACTTCTAGATCTGCTGACCATAAGTCCTGCTAATTATGGGTTTGTCTTCCATTTGTGGTGACTTGGTTTTGACAGCTATATTTTGCGTCATCATATTCTTACCATATTTTCTCTGATTTTGAGGCAGGATCTTGACCAGTCTTAAATTAAACACCTTCAGTGGTAGGCCACACAAAGTTTGACACACAGTGGTGATCAAAATATTAATTACCCTGGGTTCTCAGTACCACGTGTAGCCTCCTCTGACATTGTTCAGGAGGTTCTTCATTTTCTTAAATTGTCCTGCACTCTTTCCGTTTTCAGAAGATTGGTCAAACAATTTTCTATATTTTTTTAACCCATCCCTGGTTTAAACGTCAAGGTATCCTTGCCGTTGTGGTGCCTTCCTTGACCTTCATCATCCTGTTTGCTCACCAGTGTTCACCTAAAAAACCTCTAACTGCTGAGACTAAAGTACACACAGGTGGACTATTGGCTATCAAGGGGACTTTCTGAATCCAACTGGTTGCACTTTATTTTATTATCTATGTGTGTGTATGATTTTTTTTTTTACTTGTATAAAACTTTGGAGCCATTGTTGTGTATCCCCTTGTTTCATTCCCCATGGCAACCCATCATCGCTGTGAGAGCAGCAGTGGATGCTTAACACACTGCATCGTGTTGCAGTTTTCATTAGCGGCAGTCAGAGTAGCAGTTGACACGGCACTGATTGGCTCACCTTTCACCTGCGTATGCTAATGCCACTCAGTCCACTGTGTGTGGGAAGCTGTGGCTCTCACCGACACGGGGACAGTTGCTGCTTACCTTAATCGTCAAGATCCTGCTTAGTTGTGTGCCCAGAGCACAAAGTGAAGGGTGTGTATTTATTAGCATTTAATATACAGTTTCTAGCTCGAGGCTTTTAACCTGCTCCCACGACCTGGCTGTGTGCGGAGGCGCCGTTGCATGTTTGAGATCTCGGTGACACTGAGGTCAGGAGACTGAGGTGAACCTTCGCCATTTCTGCTGTAGCCAGTGACAGCGCAACCTGTGTTTTTGTTTTGGATCATTTTCACGCTAGAACATCCAATCATGTTGCTCAGCTTTATATGAGAATAGTGCAAATTTTCAACCAAAATGTCTGAGTTTACATATCTCCAAAACGCCAGCATCAGCATCGATCCACCGCCATTACATAGTAAGAAGATACTTTCCATTATTAGCTTTGTTGACTCCTTTAAGAAACACAACTTTTGATCTCATCCCCAAATTACTTCTGTTTTTAGCTTGCTTCTGTGCTCTTCTGCATTTTAATGGTTTTCTTCAGGCAGCTTCACCATCCATGCAGCCCTTGTTTTTTTCTTCAGCAGTCCCTTTTTTTCCTGTACATTGGCTAAAAACTGTTTTATTAAATCCAGATGTTCTTGTCATCCTCTGTTAGTTCACATGTTGTGCATTAACTTGCAAAAACCCTTCGTCGCCGGCTTCCACGCTAAAATATCTTGTCTTTTCACAGGTCGAAGCCATCTTGGTCAACATCTTTGGAGGGATTGTCAACTGTGCCATCATTGCCAACGGCATCACCAAAGCCTGTCGAGAGCTGGAGCTCAAGGTCCCGCTGGTGGTCAGGCTCGAAGGTAAAACAGTAGCTTGTGCGCTGACACGCCAGCGTTTTTCCTCGTCCTCCTACAGAACACGGTTTACACCGCATTGATTTTCCTCTAGCCGATATTAAAAGCACTTCACCGCAATATAAGTTTTATATGAATAGGAAATGATGGCGTCTTGGAAAACAAAAAGGAATCCCACAGCCTGCTGTTCTCTGTGTCTCAGGTTTTGACCCGTCTTTAAGATCTGCCATGCAAACAGATGAATTGTTCTGGAGGTTCTGATTCACAGTAAAACATATTGATGCCCATTGAACATATTCCCATTTTGTCCCAGTACAACTGGGATTTTATGATAGACCAACTCAGAATAGTGCATAACTGTGAAGTGACAGGAAATAAAACACTGCTTACAAACTGAAATGTTTGGTGTTCATTTCTACTCAGCCTCCTATTGAACCTCGTCGGTTTTGCACATCTGGAGACTGATGCGCTTTGTTCGCAAAACGGCTCCAGCTCAGATTGGCCGCAGCACATCTGCTAACAGCAATTTTCAAGTTTTGCCACAGATTCGCAGTTGAATTTTGGTGTGGACTTTGACTAGGCCACTCTAGTACGTGTATCTAGCTTCATATACTCTGTAACCAGCTTTTCTGTTTCTTTTCTGATGATTGTCTCGCTGTTGGAATGGTGCGTTCAGAGTGCTGTGCAGTAAACAGAGTCTTTTGCATGTAAGCCACATGTTCGCTCCACATGTTTGCTACTTTGGAGCCACTGTTGTGTACATGGCGCTTGACCCCCCTTCCCCATTGCAGCCCGTCGTCGCCGTTAGAATAGCAAGTCATTTTTCACACGCATCACATTCTGTTGCGCGTTTCATTAGCGGCAGTCAGAGTAGCAGTTGACACGGCACTGATTGGCTCACCTTTCACCTGCATATGCTAATGCCACTCAGTCCACTGTGTGTGGGAAGCTGTGGCTCTCACCGACACGGGGACAGTTGCTGCTTACCTTAATCGTCAAGAGCCTGCTTAGTTGTGTGTCCAGAGCACAAAGTGAAGGGTGTGTATTTATTAGCATCTAATATACAGTTTCGAGCTCGAGGCTTTTAACCTGCTCCCACGACCTGGCTGTGTGCGGAGGCGCAGTAGCCGGTAATGGACAGCTAGCCGGTAGCGCGGCAGTCAACGGGCACATTTTCAGAAGAAAACAAAGTGTCAACGTTGCTTTCAGTCACGTTTGTCTGTAAAGGGACTTGGATGAAGTACAATGAAATAAAATTGTACGTGCATTTTAACTCTGAAGCCAAACGGAGGGGAAAGAAGCTCTGCTGGAACATCCCTCTGTGTATTTTCAAACTGGCTGATTAAGCACACCGTCGAAACATCCAGTTCATTTAAATTGTTACCGGAGAGGAAGGGCCCACAAGCGCCACGTTTGTCTGCACTCGAAATAACCAAATTAGCAATTAAAACCGCCTCTCAGTAAGTTGAAGCATGTCTCACATTAGGGCTGCGTAACTCAGCCCGACTTGCAAACGTGGCAGAAGGTCAGCCTCCGTCTGATGCTCCCGACCAGTGCTCTCCTGGCCTGGGCCTAATCCAGGCTTTAGTCGTGGGTCATTACATCGCGGGCTTCAGCGTTGCAGAGAGGATTGGTTCGGAATCAATCAGCTCAGCTCGCTCGGCCGGATGCCGGGCGGCGAGCACGGCCTGGCGCTCTTCAACGGGATCAGAATGGATTAACGGGCGCACTTTTAATTGGAAAGGCTCTTTTTAAAAGACGGCACTTGATTGCACAGGCGGAGAGTTATGTATTCCCAGATGTAGAGGAGAGGTGCCATGTGGTCAGGGTGCTATTAGGGATGTATTAATGTTTGTGAGGGGGGGATGACTGTAATCTTGCCATTTTATATTTGTCTAACAGATTCAGCTCTGGGGGAAGAAAAAAAAAACAGAAAATATTTACGCATGTGCGGTAAAAAAATATTGAAGGTATAAATAGGAGGGATCTCCTTGAGAAAGTGCAGCACTGCCCTCTTTGGCTACAGCAGGAAAATGGACTCGTTGCACTGTGAGTATGCTGTCTGCTGCGACTTGAAGGCACACTTTTTCCCTTTAAGTAGTCCTCAGGGTCCAGGGGAGAGAAAGAGTGACTGCGTTCTCCAACCTATTGACTCACTGAGCCGTTCTCTAGGAGACAAGAGGTTTGATTTTTGCTTAAAGGTGTCGTCTTGTTTATTTAAGAAGAGATTTTGGATCCTAATAAGGATAAAACGGGACCTTCGGTAGAATCCGAGCCATTATTCTTTAAATGGCCGTTCTGCACAGATTGTACCAACAGATTCTGGAAATGCAGCTTTCTGCATTTAGATTATCGGAATAAATCCTGTGCATCTTAAATACTTTTTTTTTTTTTTTTTTTTTCAAAGGGGCTTTTTTAATTGGCGTTTTGTAATATTCTACATTTATGAGAAGAATAATTGTGGGTTTTTTTCTGCTGCTGCTGCTTCTGGCTGCCACGTTAGGCTTTTTAGAGTTCACCAAAAACATGATCCCGGAGATTAAACTGCCAGTGTCAAATATGTGGTTTAAATCCGGCCGACTTAGCCGCGCGACTTCTTTCTTAAACAGCGGTCTAGACAGTTTAAAAGACATGAAAACTTAAATTAATGGCTGGCTAGCACTTCAAAGGAAGAAGCTGCTGCAGCATCAAGGAGCCCCCTGCTCTGCCTGCAAATGAGAGGCATTTGATGTTGGACACATGAGGGCGGAGGCAGTTCTTCATCCTGGAACGTAAAGGGAATACTCCAACTGCTGTGAGATACAGCAATCATATTCAGAGTCGAAGAATGTAACTCTGATATGAAGGAACTTTCTTTTTTTGCATAAAGATTAGAGGTCAGCAAGTATGGGAACAGCTACTCTCTCACTGTTAGACTGCTGGGGCTCTGTTGGTTATTATTTAATTAAGTATTTATTCTTTCTAAAAATAGTTTAGATTTTTTTTTATTTATTTATTTTTTTTTGTCATGGGCATGTTTCATGAAGTTGAGCTTCTTGACCAAGCCGTTGTTGTTGTAAAATGTTCGTCTGAAGCGCCACTTCAGTCAACCGAAGGTTTTCCAAGTAATACTGCAGACATTTTCTAAAACTTGTACGACTTGGACTTTTTCGGTTTGCTGTTTTACATCATACAACAGGAAAAAAAAGACGTAACTTTTAAAATATTTTTTTTTTATTATCTGCTAACTTGTTTTGTCTCTCGGAAGTGGGGATTTTTGAGTTCAAAATTGAAAAATAAATAAATAAAAAATTCACACAGTTAAAATTCCAAAATAGAAATTTGGGATTTTCCTAACCTGCCCTGACCTTGAAATCCAATATGGCTGCCTTGCATGTAGACAGTTCTAGCTACTGTGGAAAAGATTTTCAGGGACTGGAAATGTCATGTTTCTCATCTAATCTTTCACTGTGGCTCCCAGAAGCTAGTTTAGCAGTTAGCGAAAATTCACTGGAAGAATCGCATTTTCTCTGTAAATGACATTCTGTAAGCTGAAGCTAAAATAAGTAGACATGTTAAGGCAGTTTTACTAGAAATGTTCTAAAAAAAAAAGTTTAATCGTAAACAAAAATAAAAAGCTGATGTATCAGATAAAATACAAATCTGAGGAGGGACAACTTTTAAGCTGGAGAAGAGAAAGTCAAGAACCGACGACTTAAACTGTAAACGTTCACTGAAAACTTTGCCCTAATTCTCAGCTCGGAGGCTTTTTGTCTGTCTGGTTGACCCAAAAGCCTGTGTGACCTCTGTGGACAACCGCCTGTGCAGAACAGGTTTTTGTGACTTTTCTTCTTCTCCTCTGCCTGAGAGGTTCCAGTGAAATCGGTATGTGTCTGAGCAGAGCTCTGTAGCTCGGTTATAAATAGTATTAATAAAGATGCTTTGTTGTCTGCGAGCGGCTCATGTTCACAAACACAGAGAGTCATATCAAGGGCTTTTACAATGCCAAAACAAAATCATGAAATCTGAATCGTTATTTTGTAAAGACGGTAAAAGATGTTAAAAAGCTGCCGCGCTTGGTAATAAGCCAGCGTCTTGTGACCTTTTGTCAGATGTAAATGGTGTTTCTTGCTGAAAGGAATGATCAGGTAGTTAACCTTCAAGCAGCACAATGATCTCAAAGCTTCCCCATGCATTTCTATGAAAAAATAAGTTTTAGCAAAATTTAGCTGTTTGAAAAAAATGTTTAATACACTAGACAGTGGGTTAGAGATTATATCTGATGAAAGAGGTATAATTTAATAATCTGAATGTCTGAAATGGTGCAAAGGATGCATGAGGAAATGTCGACCAAAAGGATCTCAGTTTAGTTGGGTTTAATGTTATCCAGAGACCGAAGCTCCGAATTCAAAGGTGCATTGAACACAACATAAGGAGCCACCAGCACTTGATGGTTCACTGTTGTCCACTTTTGCTACTCTTTCCACCAGTGGCCCTAGCATCACCGTTTGAGAGTCACAGACTTGGATTAAGCCATTAATTTGATTGAGAACGGATTAACCGGAGGATGATGAAGACCCTCTAAGTGTTCCTTGTTTCTACTGCCAACATCCTCACAAAAAACCAAAGAAAAGACATTATCTCAACTTGCCTTTCTGTCTGCACCGAGGCACTTCAGATACATTTTGTGTATGAAACTGACCCAACTTTTTTCATGCTTGTCAGAGAGATGAGTTTCCCCAACAGATGTCGGCGTGCTACGACAGAGTTAGTCACAGTTTTATGTTCGGTGGCATCAATTGAAGTTCTGCTGTGCAGAAACTGGCACGGTCCCTGGCCTTGTTACGCTCTTTAAAAGTTGACCTGTAATTAACTCATGGATCAAAGTGACATTCTCTCAATTGTCGCAAGTGAGCTTCCTAATTGGAGGAGAGCTCCAAAAGAAACGAGTTGTAAAGTGGCAGTGTAACACACAGCTAAATACTGACTGCAGATCTGGTTGTAGCTTTGGTTTGTTGTCGGCTCACATCAAATCAGAGTCTGAAGAGTTTAAAAAAAAACACACACGGTTGTAGCTTTGAATTTATGTAGTTTAATGTTCTAAATTAAGTTCCTCTAGCATTGGAGTCTGAGCATTCTCATTTATATTGGCGGTTAGAGGTGGTTCTGGGTTAATTTCATCGGTAATGATGAGATATGGTTTAAAAAAGTATAACTCGCATTTTATGCAAGATGTAGGCAAGATACCCTTACAGGTACCAGGTATCGTTAAAAGGAAGCTGAGAGACAGATGCACAACCAATACGGACGAGTTATTATATTGTAAGAAGTACATAAACCGTGTAGTACACTGCCATGCTTTTCAGTAGGCTGATGTTTTTCAGTTCCAGTGTTATGTGTTCTTTTGAAAATAAAGTGCATCTAACTATGGCAGGAAATCACATGCATTATTAGTCATTTCCATTAAATCAGTGTCAAAAGGTCTTGAAACAATATTATCGTTTATCGCAATAATTTTTTTTGACAATTAATCACTCAGCAAAATTTGTTATCGTGACAGGCCTAGTGACAGCTCAAATGCAGCAAGCAGGACGTCCATGTTTGATTTTTTTTTTCCAGGTCTGTGATATATCTCCCTCCTGTCACTTCTGTCAAATGGGAGCAATGATAATTCTCAAATTATAGTCCGCTTGCGAAAAAGTGAAACGTGAAAGCAAACCACACCAAACGTAAAAAAATCTTTATGTATTATTTTATCTTTCTAAGAAACCCATTTCTAGTTTTTCATGAGCTTTGGCTCAAAATCATCCAAATAAATGTCAACTTTTCTCAACAGTATTACTAAGTAAATAAACTTGTCAATGATTGTGTAATTTCTTGAAACCTACATGCCTGAACACAGGCGTAAAGCTCAGTACTGCAGCCTGTCAGTAGGTCTCTGGCAGCACCTAGTGGCTGCAGGTGAGAACTCCATGAATAAACATGGATCCCCCTCCACTTCCTCCTCTCATCCTCCTCCTCCACTCGGTCACTCGCTCTCATCCAGCGGGGCTCCGTCTTCGCGGCCGCCGCTGTGAGCCATCAGTGCTCCCTACCGCTCACAGCGGAACCGCAATCAGCCTTCACGCACACATGTGCAGCAAAACGCGCCACATAAATGCATGACTTTTCCTCCTCTCCCCCGCAGATGTGCCGCTCCCTGCCTGCCTTCACACTTTACACGGGCAGCACAGGTAGCGCAGATGCATCATCGGAACAATGTGGCACGCGCCACTGCTGCTCATAAATATTTACGTTTTTTTTGGGGGGGGGAAGAGAAAATGTTTAAATTATTTCACTTTCCCTTTTCTTATTTGTCTTTTTTTTTTGTTTTTAAGGAAATCTCCTATATAATGTATTTGCGGTGACAGCTTCTCCGCTTGTGTTTTTTTGTCCACTGTTGTTTTTAAGCTTGTTGAATTAATCATCTGACAGATAAGTCTGACAGCAGAGCATCATAGATCCATCAATCCTAGAGCAGCTCATTGGTCAGTCTGCTGAATGTAAAGTGAGCAGCTCTGCAGTTGTTCCTCTCTCTCTCTCTCTCTTTGCGTGTTTGTGTGAGCGACAGCGTCAGCAATTGAGACACGAGCCGGCACACCGTCCGCCGCTTGGCGAGAAAACGACTCGAGACACCCTATCCCCCGCTCGCGTGTCAGAACAAGGTCTCTTCCTGCTCGCGTTCTAATTAATCACATCGCCGAATTGATTGTTTTGGAGTGTGAGCTCGCGGAAAATGTGTATGGAGTGACTTATACGGCTGGACAAAAGAGGTGAAATATTAGGCGCTAAGTGGCGCTGGTAATAGAATTCCTCATGAAAGGTCTATTGATCAGGGTGGCCGGGCCTCCGGAGGATTCACGTACCGCGTTTTAATTACAAATTACACGCCAGCCGGGGGAGGTGAGAGGGGGGGTGGGGAGGAACAGGGGAGCAGAGGTCAAGCTGGGAGCGTCTGAGCTAGCACAAACCTTCTCCGTAGGTCTGACCAAAACCAGAGTGGCTTAAGCTGCAAGGAGATCAGTTAATCGGGTATTGATCTTGTAAATTAAGTGACAAATGAATGTGAAAATTACACACAAAAAAAACAAACTTAGGGTCCCTCTGTTACATTATGAAAACCAGTCCTACTGCATGATCATGCTTTGGTTTAAAGAACAGCCTTCCCACCTGCATGATGCTGCCACCATCACGTTTCACAGTGGAGACCATGTGTTCATATTGGTGTTTTTCAAAGTTGGGGCTAGGGCCACTAGGGGGCGCTGGAGGGGATTCAAAAGGATTGAAGAGAAAATGAGGGGTGACAAAAAAGCTGAT
Organism: Poecilia formosa; assembly: GCF_000485575.1. Lineage (NCBI taxonomy): Eukaryota > Metazoa > Chordata > Actinopteri > Cyprinodontiformes > Poeciliidae > Poecilia > Poecilia formosa. The sequence goes on from NW_006800273.1 coordinate 312,756, forward strand.
TATAACAAAATTGAATCTAATAGTGATTTTTTTTATCTTAAAATCTAATATGTTCATCAATAATTATTGTGGTAAATATGTTAAAAATAACTAATTGAAATGTTCATTGCTCATCTTTCTGATTGGCTGATTGGCAAATTTATCAGGTGGATAAAAGCCCTAAGAGCTAAAACCAGAAAACATCAGGCAGCATTTTTTATGCTAAACTGAAATTATTACTTTACAGTGAATAAAATCCAGGGTGGGGAGTATACATTCTAATGTCTGCATTTTTTATTTTACATATTTTCTAGCATTGTCTGTGTGTTTACTAAATGGGGTCCCTGAACAGAAGCTAATGCCTTTTGGAGCACCGTGGGAAAACATGGAAATGTTTGGAAATGGAAACATTTTGAAACCCCTTTTTTAGAACAGACATTATTTTGCGCGTCACCCAGAAAGTTCAGTTTAGGGCTCAGAGTTGCTTCCTCTCCTAAAAGCTCAAGAATTGTAAATTCCTGTGGAAGGCACCGTTTACATGAATTACTGCCAACAAATTGTTTATGATGGTTTCCTGCTGATAAACATAGAAATCTCCAAATCATTTAAATGAGTAACGTCCTACTGCTCCACTGAACCTCACATAGATGGAATAAGGATCTTATTTGAACTGCTGGAATAGTGTAACACACACCTCTATAAGGGACTGTAAGCATCACTTTGACAGTTTGCACAAGGACCAGTCAGGGTTACCACCTTGAACCCTATGAACAAACGGAGAATCCGATTGGAGGATAATCTCAGCCCTTCCTGGAAAAGAGACCTTCTGGTTTGTTACAACAGGAGATCAGCTGATCGAGTAAAGAGCTGTCGATCAGATGAGACTGATTAGATGTAAATAGATGTTTGTTTTGTTTTTTTCCATTGTGTGTAGACTCAGTAAATGCCAAGCAAACAGCTGAATCTTCCTGCCTCCTACAGCAGTCACCGGGGCATCACTGCTTCGTTTGACCTTTTGCTCTGTTGCTCTCTCTTTGCCATTCCCTTCTTACCCCCCCACCCACTCAGTCGCCCTCTCTCGCCTCTCCTACCCGCTCTGTGTTGTGACTCCGCTGTCAGGTTCGCATTTGGCTGAGCAGCGTGCGGCCCAGTCGCCGTGTCACAGCGGCTCGGGGATTACCGCACATCCCTCCAGGAGGTTTCTGGGCTTTTTCTCTCAGGTTCACCGAAGGCTGCGATCAGCGGTGTGTCACCCAGCACCTGCTCTCCCTGACCTCGGCGCAGCCAGGGGAGCATCCACGCACACACATACACACACACATTGCCGTAACACTGCTCTGGGATCAGCGGGTGAATGTCCTATCATTGACCCATGGAGTGATTCCTTCTGAGGAGCTCTTCCTCTGTTTATCTTCTAAACTCCAGATGTCAGATCGGGTCAAACCTTGTTAAGTAGGATGTCTGCAAATCCTTGAAAAGTCTGAAATTCTTGTGTCTAAAGTAAGGCCTTAAAATGTCTGAAATCCATCTTAAAAATGCAAGCTGGACTTAAATTTGTTCATCAAAGTCTTAAATTTTGTTGTTTCAAAACTATTTCATCTTGTGTATTTAGTTTTCTGTCAGGCAAAATATTGAGTTGCACATAGACATCTTCACTGCTTCATGTGACTCAAGGTGGTTGAGGCTACTGGTAGCTAGCTGCTAATATACCCCTGTTAGCTAGGTTGGCTTTTTGCATCTATCATGAGTAAGAGCAAATTTATCCCCAGTTGGCTGGACAGCTTTCATTTTTCATCAACCAATATGAGGCTAAATGCATTCTGTGCCAAAAAAAAGAAGAAGAAGAAATACTCTTAAGCTAGGCACTATGTGAGTTAAAGCTATAGAGAGTCATATGCAGTGAGAAGCACAAAAGAGCCACAAGCAGACCCCAGAAAGTTCACAATTTATGCAATTTATGCATCCTCCATATTTATATGTTTTATTCAGTTATAATTTTCATTCAAGGTGGCATTAATTAGGTCTTAAAAAGTCTTGAATGTGACTTTTTGAAACCTTCAGGTTCTCTGTTCAGACCCATTTGTCTGAGTAATTTCCCATGCTCTCTCTTTTACTCGCGTTTTGCTTTTTTTCTCTCTCCGTAAGGCACCAACGTTCACGAAGCTAAGAGGATCCTGACCGAGAGCGGCCTGCCCATCACAGCCGCCGACAACCTGGATGACGCCGCCAAGAAAGCGGTGGCCGCCATCAGGAAGTGAGAGCTTCTGCCGACATCTCCACACTTTTGCTCCTCCGTGGCTTCCATCATCACCAGCAGCCTTTTCTATCCACAAACCTCCATTTTCTCTCATTGTCGCTTTTTTTTTTTTTTTTTAAAAAGAGTTCTCACTTCTACTTGTCCACTTTTCAAAAGCATTTTACTGCTATATTTTTTTGTCTAAATGTAACAAATTGGCTGCTTTTAATTACTTTAACCATCATTTCATGTTGAATGGAGAAAATTCCCACCCTTTTTTTGGGGGGACATCTTAGGAGTTTCCAGAACCTCCGACTGAAAATGGATTGAAGTTTTTCACTTTCATTCCTTTGCATTCCATTTTCCAGTGGAAAGAGACGCGTCTCTCTGGATATTAGGGTGTTTATGTTCATTTTTGTAGGAAAAGGAAGACATTTTTGTACTTCTTAAGCACAAAAAAAAACAAAACTGTGAACTCTTCCAATGTAACGTAAGGTAAAGGCGGCAAGACGTCTGGTGCAAACTGTTCACTTCAAGGCTCAGGTTAGCTATAGCGCCTTACATGTGTCTCAGTTGAGTTCCTACATCATGTCTTGCGTTTAAAGTGCTAATTCCATATATTTGTGCCTGAGGTTTGAAGGTTGAAAGGTTTGGCTACTGCCATTACAGCTCGATCATCTCTAAATTTTTTTTTTTTTTTATGAAATGTTGAAACTAGAATGGGGGAAATATATCATTTTGTAAAATCATGAATGTATATTAACAACTAAAACAAAGGCTGATAGTTGTGTACATAATCTAAGAGATTAAAAACGGATATTTCAAAGAAGTGACGTGTGTGTGTCTTTGGAGGATGACCCCTCTGTGTGAAACAGACAGAAATGCTGGGAAGGAAACATATTATTACTACTGGCTCTACTATTTTTTTTTTTTGCCTATTTATTTTTATTTTTAAAATAACGTGTTTGCAGAATCTGGTGGACGTGTCTGTTTGAGAAAAGAGCTCCAGCGTTTTGTTCAGTTTTGTCCTTGAGTTCAGACTCTGTTGACTGCAGGAAAGACAGAGCATCCTTCATCATCTGTCTGTGGAGCTTTAAGGTACAGATGTTTATTTTTATTTTTAAAAATGTGCAAAAAACCTTAACAAATACATTTTGTTAAGGTTCAATACCAGTTTATGCACACTAATTTCATGGGGAGGAAAAACAAACAAAAAAAAAACTCCGAAGTTGCAACCTGAGTACAACACAATAGGCTGCTTGTGTGGTATTTCCACTTTATCGCATCAGACGAGCAGAAAGCTTCGCAGAAGAAATATTTCGAAAATTACCAGAGCTCAGAATGAAGCACACCAATAAAAGTACATCTTTAAAGCTGCAGTGTGTGACTTTTGTAAACAATTTGTTTTTTTTTTAGGTGTTTGTTAAAACTGTCACTGTTTAGCAACAGAATAGCACGAGACAAATCTGTGAAAACTTTCACCTGCTCTGCCTTCTTCCTGCGGTCCTACAGCCATCTGCAGTAATACACTACAACCAAACTCTGATTGGTTGTTTCCAACAACCAATCAGAGCCAGGAAGTCTTTCACATAGCAGGTGATCTGAAATAAAAACCCAGAGTGCTCAGTAAGTAAACTTAAAATCGGTCTTACGGCAGTACATTGATGCCCAAATCAACACCAAAATCAATCTTCTTCCATGTCCACCTCATAAGTACCGTTCTACTACAAAAAGTGTTGCTAATTATGAAGCACAAGTTTTCATTTAAAAAATACTCTGATTATTCTACAGTAATTTATTGTTGATTTTATCTGTTGTGGTTGTGGAAGATAGACAAAACTTTGCCAATTTACCACTAGAAACATTTCGAAATGCAACATCCTACCAGCTGATGGCCATACAAGCTTTCAATAAGTTTGGGATTATTTGTTTTAAAAACAAATTGTATGTTTCTCTCTCCTCTTGGCCTGTTTGTGAAACGCTTCAGGAACAGATTTCTGCAGTGCTTGCTCCAGATTTTCAGGCATTTTTCACACCGGAGTCCAATTACGTGTCCAGAAGGTCATCGAGTGAGACGATGTGCCAGCAAGGCAACAAAAGTTTTGAAAGATTTCTCAGCACGTACGAGGATGAATGAGTCCTCCGGCGTCATCCTCTTGTCCGCGTTTCGTCTTCTAATGGGTGGAACGGGACCGGGTGATAAGAAAATGCAACTCGGAGTGACTTCTGGCTGATGTGTGGACCTGACGTTCGTTAGTTTAAAGCTTTTACACAGCTAACAGATATTTGCTGTAAAATTTACTGTAAAACGAAACTATTTCTCCACCTTCTGACATTAAATCAAAAACTTACTGATCAAGGTCAGCTAGGATTTCCAACATGTTATCCTATACAAGCGTCTTGCAATAGCTTGTCAGATTTTGTTTCCATCCCACGATTGTAAGGCCAGCTTGTTTCATTCTCTGCCCACACATTTACTGTGAATGGCCTCTTCAAAACACTTATTTGTTTTTGGGTTTTTAAAAAAAAATCAAAGTTATTATTTGAAAGACCCGTTGGTGCTTGGGGTAAAATTTTACCCCATATCTGCATCTCCTCCAAAGCTAGCATGGAGGAGGATGAATGTGTTGCTGCTTCTCTGATTCGGTTCAGATTTTTAATCATCCGTCTCATTTTCCTTCGACTTCAGAACTGAGAGCCACTCTGTGATGTTTCTTACACATTAAAAAAAAGAGAATACATTAAAACTTATTGTGGTTGCAATGTGATATACATAAAAAAAAAGTTTCCCGCTCTCTGTATTTACCTCCCAAAGTCTGTGTCTGGGTTTTCTAGTACAGCTGTCTTATTGAGGGAATCGAAGAACCGACAACTATACAATTTTGCTCTCTCTTTCAAATTTAGCCATAAAAAATGATAAAGGCAGCATAAAACCATACAAAAGTCACGTAAAACGACAGTTCTATGGAAAGTCCTCCCTTTTCACCGAGGATCCACATAAAGCTGCTTCAGGCTTAATTGAGTCATTTTTAGTTCGTTTACAAATGAGAACAGGATTCTTTCCAGATGTGAGAGCACTTCCCATTTCCTTCATCCACAATTCAACAGATGGAACTTCTGTTTTTTGTTCTCCAAAATATCAGAACAAGCTTTTCTGTTACAATAATAAAAAAAAAAACATAAGTCAACAGTCGTTGGCATTTATTACACCGTCTCTGTGTTTTCTCTCCCACTCCCACCCTCCTTCCAGTTTGGAGTTCACAAACACACTTTAATCTCCCCAGATCTTCGGCCTTCATTCCCCTCTAATGAAGCCTGAGTGCGGCGGCGTCCCCAGAGAGGACTGGAGGGAGGCGACTGTCCTGTATAGGGCGGTTGTGTGAGACAGAGAGTTGACTGAGACCTCTTCCTGTCAGACACACTGACTGTGTGATGGATTATCTGTCAGGCAATCTGAGAGGACGCCCAGGCTCGCAGGATCGACTGCCAACTCCACGAAAGACACACACACACACACACACACACACAGACCGAGCCCCCACTGCGTTCACCAGAGAGGAGCGCTGGGAGAGAAGTCCGTCTCCATTTCAAACTGGAACTCTCAAACTGCGGCGACTTGGGTTGTTTCACTCAGCAAAGTCAAGGAGACTCCAAAAAAGAGGCCCTCTGGTGACTATTTCGCGCACTTGCTCCACATCCGAGTTTCCCCCCCACGGTCAGAGGCGATGTGCGTTAACGGGATAATGACTCGGAGCTTATTTTTATTCGCAAGGTATTCGGGTTTTTTTTTTTTTTAAGCATTTCTATCACAGGGAATCATCTGGGGAGCAAAGAAATCTGTGTATCTCCGCGCCGCCAGCCAGCCAAGCCGTAAAAATGGGGCTGAAGGGTTCAATAATTGCCTTATTTCATGCTCTTCCCTGCGTGTGTCAGAAATATCCCCGCTGATGGATTGGACAGAGGAATTTAAGGCTTGTTAAAGAATGGGTTTCTCGGGGGGCCCCCTGATATCGTTTAATTCAGTGTCGAGCTGGAGGTCAGAACGAAACGTGCACACTGATTTACTGAGCAAAATTAGTGCCGCTCCTTCATATAAATATAGATGAGGAGGGGGAAAGAGAAGCTTTGGAGGTCAGGCTAAAGACTTCCAGCGTGTAGCCCCCTGCTTTTAACTCGGGAGGTGAGGGGACAGGGCCGGTGTCTTAAATGACCCATTTACATGGGCTGCTCCTTTAATTAAAACTGAATTATTATGCTGCGGGAGTTTTATTTCTCTCTCCCTTTTTCTTTTGTAGCTCACTTTATTTGTCCCTGTAATTGTGCTATCTGAAAACACTAGTAGTTTTTTTTTTCTTTTTTAATGTGCGTCTGAATTGATGTTAGAGCGGTAATTGCCACTTTTGCGAAGCCGCTTTCGGCGTTTAGGCTCGTTGGGGGAACCGGTGCCAGCGAGAAACACTTCCACATGACGGGGTCAAGGCCGTCTGCGAGGAAGTATTGGATGTTTATTGAGTCATTTGGAAGCAACAACTATGAACATATTAGTTCATAAAAAAAAAAAAGTAATAGTGGGATGGATTGCCTCGGGCTATTGTGCAACATCTTTCAGGGACAAGGCTCGATATTTACAATTTTCCACCTGTGTGTCTGTTGACCAGGCGGAGGACTGATAAGGAGCTCGACCCAGCGTGCGCTGCGTTCAGGTGGTCGATTCTGTGCTATATTAAGAGTCAGAATGAAATGTGTTGGTTGGATTTAAAACTACAGATGCTTTTGCATTGCAAAAGCATTCACGGCTTAAAGTTTTTCACATTTTGTCATGCTATGGCCTCCAACTTGAGCGTAATTCGTTGGGAAAACAAATTTGAAAATCATGTAATATAGTGTTTCCTACAAGTCTAGTCGCTAATAAAGATAATCCGGTAGACTCGGTTCGATTAGGAACCAAAATTGCAACAATTTTTACATTTTCAGCTGGCGCTGTTCTTTTTCACTGTTAAATTATTCAAACTCTTTGAAAAACCTGTTCTCCTCCTCGCCTGTGGTGGCGCTGTACCAAGAACCACTGAAGGAAACGACACCAAGCCTCAGAAGAAGACCAGCGCGACTTCCTTCTTCACAAAATGTAAACCAAAACGTAGTGGCGCCAGATTTTAGCGGTTTTAGGATTTCTTATTTGTTTTTGGCGAAACACCACAAGCCGTTTCTCAGTGTTATTAGACTCTCTCGTTTGTTTTGGTTGGATTTAACCGAAATTACCTGCGCCATAGCTGACTTCCTGCTTTTGGAGCGGTAGACATGCAACCCAACATTGTAGCTTTTAAAGAGGCCTGGCTAAATACTGGGAAAACCGAAGGAAAACCTCTTACCTTCAAATGCAAACCTTTACATGCTAGCTTGACAACTGTGGAGCACTCTATGCTAGTCTAGCAAATAAAATCTTAATTACTCTAAAGTGTGTGGTTGTGTATCAAAGCAAAATGTGGAAAAAGTTCAAGTACTACGAGTAGTAAAACAATACAAACTTCTTTGAGCTTCGTTTCACTCTATCGCCGACGTCTTTTCTGTTCCAGTTTAACATTTGAGGGAAGGTTTGGTCTAATCTTCGCCGCTGTTATCATCTCACCTTCAGAGCCTTTTATCGGTGTTGTTTTACGGAGACAACGCAACAAAAAGGAGATGGGGAGTAAAAACCCCGACAGCGAACGAGGAGCTGACAGGTTGACACCGTTCAGCCTGTTGCGGCGCTGCCTACTCCGTCCTCAGATTCGGCCTTGGCTCGGCATACGAGCAGAAAAAAAAAACAATTCTCTTCAAACTGCTGCCAGCCTGTCTGTAACTGAAGAAACTGAGCGAACAGGCGATAGTTTAAAAAGCTACAATAAGTCAAACACATCGTGAATCTTACTCTTTTTTTCTTCTTCTTTAGAAGAAACACTGTATATTTTTACATTCTTGCGTCCTACAATTTAAAAAGGAGATTTGACTGATGTTTTTTGAGAAAACTGAGCTTTGGTCTTTGTACTGATTATTCTCATATCACATGTCTTTCTCTTTCTTACTCTTCCTTTATTATTTGCCTCCATCCTTTCCTGTATTTATTCCCACTTTCTTGGCTCTCTCAATGTCATCCTCCTAGCTTTCGCTGTGAGAAAAGAAATCCACTCCTTGAGATACAAACTTTGTTTGGTGTGACCTCTGGAGGCAAGGGGGGGCCCTTAATTAAAACAGAAGCTGTGGTGAGAGAAAGCTGCCTCCAGTTGCTTGATAATTAGGCTCCTGAGGTATTTTGGAGCACCCGGCAGGTTCTCAGCTGACACCCTCAGTTCAGATGTTCCACACGTTGTGCTTTGAAGCCGTCCAGGTAAAAGAAATAAAGTGGCTGAGATGTAAGCTGAAGGCCAAACAGTTTGATGAGAAAAAAACTAAAGTTATGGAGAGGATTTTGTTGCTGGTGTGGTGAAAGTCTGCCCACCTACAGTCCCTTCAATTAAAAAAAAGAGAAAAAACTCATCTTACAGCACTAAACAAACAATTATCTGTTCCATATCATAAAATTCAATTACATACATTCTCAATGTATTATGACATAATCTCAGACAGACTAGTTATTTTCTGTTCAATAATATAAAACCTTTTTGGTTTTTTATCAGTACCCGCTCCTGAACTACAATGAATTATCTCAGTAGATTAATACATAAAAAAAATCATACAAGACATTGTTGCATTTCCAACAATAAACACTTTTTTTTTCATTTATACCAATACCTACAATTAAGTGCGTTGCTGCCATTTACAAACTGGAGTGACTAGTGAGGCGAAAAAAGTGTTTCCTTTGTCTTTTAGCGAAAAACGTAATTTGTGCGATTTTATAGTCAATTTTGATTGTTGCATAGAAAAGAACAAAGATCAAACAGCAATAATTGCAGATGGGTTTGTCCGCGGGTTCCATGGTGGCCCCACATGGGTTTGACGATGTAGGGCCACAGCCTACGTGGGCCCTACATGGACAGACCCATGTGGGCCCACCACCATGTAGGGCCCATGTGGGCTGTGGCCCTACATGGGCAAACCCATATGGGACCCATCTGGTCTGCCCTCCTTTTCCCCATATGGGGCCTACCTGGGCATGCTGGCAGGGTAGTAGGAGAAAGAAACAGGCTGAGAGAAAGTGGCTAGTGTGTCCTCCAGCAGCCTAAACCTGTAGAAACATAATTACAAAGCTAGCTCAGGATAGCATGAGCTTATAAACTTTACAAAAGGAGGAACGCTTTAAGGCAAGCCTAAAAGTATTCCTAGTTTTTTCTTTTTTTTTTTTTTTGTAACTAGTAACTTGCTTTTGGTGGCCTCTGGATGCATGCGCTTCATGCATCATCCTTATGAATGTGTGCTTTAGTCCCGTATGAACCGAGCAGGTTGTGCCTCGGGGTGAAGGTGACTTTGACAGTTAATAGCGATAACGCTTTCCTTCCAATGCCTCTTTCTCCGCTGCTGTCGCCTCACACTCCGGATGAATAAATGAGACCTGCACGTGTGTGCTTGCGCTCGCGCGCATTGGTGGAGCTGCCGCGCGGCCCCTCAAATGACTGACGCATGCGCCGACGCGGACAGTTTTGCGATGAACGGCCAGGGGAGGAGGTCGGGGGGGGGAGGGCTAGGAAAAGTGGCCTGTCGCCTGTGATTTTTGGCAGCGGTGTAAAAGCCGAGCAGTAATGGCGAGATGAAGGCTGAAATTCCCTCCAAAACGAACACAGTAAACAAGGTGATGAAGTTTAGCACGGCTGTTAGGATGCCCGCCGAAGGATGCAGGAGCTGTGGGTAATTGAAGTAGGTGTGCTGTGTGTTATTTTTACCTGTGCCGCTGCGGATGTGTGTCTCTATCCGCATACAAACATCAAAGTGATGCCGTTCTGCGCGCGTGCTGTGTTTATCCTCTGTGGGAAGACGGGACGAGCTGTTTGTGCAGATAAATATGCTTGAAGTTCTGTTTGTACTGAGTGATGCGAGCGAATTGCTTTTACAAAGCAAGTAAACCGAAAGCCAGCGTACAGTGTCTCGGCCTGAATATGTAAATCATAACTCAACATATGCAAAGGCTGAATACATCAACGACTTGTAAACTTTGGCTAACCTTTTGGTTCCCTGCTGAAGTTCTCCTGTTTACGCCGGTTCAGTGCTCTCAGCACTGAGAGGGTTTCTTTTTTCTTCTTCTTTACTTCCTTTGTTGGCGGAAGACAACTGGGCATGTGAAGGTAAACAAAGGTGTTATATCAGAACAAGACGATTTAACGACAGGAAGCGAACACACACGCTTACTATAGGAGCTCTTTTTTTTAAAAAATTGTCAAATTGCTTTGAGTAGGTTTGCTGGACTACAAGTTTATTTAAAACAATCCTCTCATTTCCATCACTTGTTTTTTTAAGTGTTTCCATGGGGTGCAAGAAGTCATGTCACCCACTTGCCACTGCCTGCTATCAGGACATTTTGCAGCGACAATGTGTCAGTTTGTAAGTATGATTTTTTATTTTTTTTTTTTAATTTACCTTCATTCACCTTCAGTCAAAACCTTTTTGAACCATCTTTACAGAATACCAATGGGTGGAAATAACACAAATATTTATCTGAAGACTCATTAAACGGTGAACGGTTGAACCCGCTTCAACTAACCAGATGCTTTCCGATAGATGTCACCATGGCCAAAATGTAGCTGCTTTAAAGTAAAATATCAGCCATTTTGATGTGACATTTTCTTAACAGGACTGTGCTGTTATGTAGCAGCAGCACCTCTAACACAGAGTCACTCAGTGCTGCGTTAAAAGAATGTCTCTAACGAAGTTGAGGAGCAGAGTTTAATTTGCACTCAGAAAGGACATTAACGCCATGGCTGGTTTGAGGGATTCATAGTTCATTTTCATCTTGATTCATTAGGAGGCAGATTGGTTTATGAACATTAATTTAATTTAACATGGCTTGTTCATCCTCCACTTTTCCTATTTTTCTGGCCAGTTTCCAGCAAGGTAAAACAAGATAAATAAAATACACTTGCAATGTGTAACAATGAACGCTACATGTCTTTTTACATAACATCCCCTATGTTTCTGATCATACTTTGCTTCGTTTTTCATGCAAACACACTTGAATTCATCATTTGGTACCAGCAGACCAGTGTTGTCCTCTTGGACCCAGTGGCCGTGCCACTTGGTGTGCCTGGGTCATTGTAGGATTACCTACAGTGAGCTAATAGCTGCTAGCTTATATCGACATGACAAACCAGTGGGTCTGCTACAAAACCTATGTTGTGTTGCAAACCTAAGGTAAAGTCTAAAGTGTCATTATAAAGTTAAGAAATGTGACCATCCCCTCCCAAGGGCTGTTTGATCTCCTACATCTAAAAGAAATACACTTGGTCGTCCAAAAACAGAAACACAACATTGCTTCGTTAGATATTTAGAGATCGAAGAAGTTCTAAAGAAATCACATTGTTTTAGTTTAGTGAAAACACATTTTCCCCTCATTCCACCTAAAGTTTCACACTCTGACCCTGGAAATCCAACTCTCTCGAACGTGTTTTAAAGGAGCCACTTCCTTGAGACGCTCTCTTCACTCATCTGAGGCTTTTTCCTCAATATTAGCGGAGCGCTGGTAATAGTTCAAGACTTCTGAAGCTAGATGTGTTGGCATTTTTACATATAAAACAAAACCAACAGTATATGTTAGGTTATAGATGGATGAAAAGTGGCCCACTCCTCCAGATGAACACATTACCTACATCCAAGGAATATTTCAAACACTTCCCCTTGTGCAATTCTCCATTACGTGGGTCAATAGAGGGCAATGGGAGAAGAATAAAACCCGCCCCTCTCCGAAAGACTGCAGCCCTCTTCGCAGCTTGCACAAAAACATCCACATGCACACGCACACACACACCAGATGACACTGGCTGTCAGCCCAGCTGATTGCCTGTTAGACGGTCTCACCCACCAAGACAAGTGCCCTTTATCGCCAAGAACCATTTTCTCCGCCATGTCAGATATGGGGATATTAATAAATGCACAATGACAGTACTTAGGGAGGCGAGCAGCTATCCTGCCTCCGCAAATTTACCCGCGGGTCACTTTGGTACGACAGGAAAAAGAAACTGTAGAAACAAACAGGTGCGGGTCAGAAACTCATCTCCTCTCGCAGATTAAAAACTCATCTTTCAAGGCAGTGCGGCGTTATTGAGGCTGATTCTTAGTGCTCTCCATGCAAATAGAGGTGTGATTAGGCATGGTGTGGGGGGCTGGGAGGAGGGTGAGGGGGATGTGGCTGTGGGAGAAGAGAACGATGTGTCCCTCTGCTCAATTACGTCTGTGAGGGTAACTGAGAGATAGGAGGCCAAAGGCTGCCTCCGCCTCCACAACACTCATTAAAAGTCAAGGTACTGTGTGTTTTGGCACAAATTATGTCCCCACACATCAGGTTTGTGCTGTTTGTCAAACTACATGTAAAGCACAGAATACCTTTACATGCCTTATAGGAGCTTTTGAATCGCCAGGTCATGTAAATAAGTGTTACACAAACAGTTCCCCCGACTGCTCCTTTATGTGACTTTAATCATTTGGTTTTGCGACACAGACAATTACACCGCATCCTTTTTTTGTTCCACCTCAACTTTTCTCACTCAGCTATTGCTCACAATAATTACTTTCACTTCCATGTCTGAAATCGACAAGCAACTTAGAAAGTACGAACCAGGAACACAGCAGAAGCGATCCGACAGGAGACCAAAATCAGGCCTTGGTGCACAGCAAGATGTCCGGCCAAGGAAAAAGTCCTGACAATTTGAGTCTGTGAAGCTTTAACAAACCAGCACCAAACAACGGGATCTAACAGGACTCTGTAACGAGCCTGTTTGGACAGAAATAACCACTTACGACAGAAACTGTAATTTAAAACACTGTTATTCTGGTAACATTCAGTTTGGACATTGTGGTTTCTGTTTTGGTTTCGACCAGCATTGTTATTCTGATGCCTACATGTCAACGCTCTGATTTTACCAAACAACTGAAACAGCGTGCTTTATATCACTGCAGCGATTGTGCAAATTTTTTGTAGACATAATCAGTCCATCATGTGGGTTTAGATGCAATACACTGTCATAGCGAACAAAAGCTATTTTGAGGCCGTCATTGCCATGTCATCTGGTCTCATCTAATCTAATCAAGGTATTGATTCAGTAGATAGAAGGAAAGTTAAAATACTGAGGATTTGATGCAAAGTGTTCACTCTTTAATTCATTTATACCTTCACAACTCACAGTATGTTTAAAGGACTATAAAATGTATCTGGTTTTAAATGTCACATTGTTGTGCCACATGTTAAATACCGTGGTACTTATTTCCTGTCACAACAATATCCAGTCATGTCCAGTATGTTAAAAGAACAAAGAAGTTGTCCAGGTAAACAACAAAACAAAAAGAGAAATAATAAAAATATTTTAAATTCAGAAAATAAAAAGTTTAATTTTCCTGTTGTTAAATCACTTTATGTGATGATTTTTTTTTTTTTTTTTTTTTTTTAAAAGCACTCTGTTAGAGCAAATCCAACTGTGATAAAACGAGTGAGATTAATCAGCGGTTGTTTCCTCATTAACCTTAAATTATGCAAACCAGTATGTTCCCCGTTTGAGGCTGTGGACAGCTCTGCCTCTCCCCTTCTCCCCTCTCTTCTGATAGCGTGGTGCTTTCATGTCGGCTCCAGAAATCTGAGGGTCATGTCTGATTTTCCCTGCCACCCGTTCCGCTGCCATCCACCCCCCTCAGTAATGAGCTCCGGTGAGCAGAGCAAGGTCAGAAGGCAGAAAAACATGGCAGTGTGTTTTCTTTTTCGAATGTTTGCAGTGGGTCATCATGTGTGGAAGCACATAAAGCCGTGGAGTCATCAAGGTCGACGCAAACACCAACTCGCCCGTGCTCACGCCGTAGTTTCCCAGTATAACTCAAACCTCGGCGTAGAGCAGGATGCTGGAGCACAGCCTCGTGGAGGCTTAATAATAACGTCTCCATGTTTGCAGACATACTGCTGCCATCAATTATCCCGTGAAAAACAGCGCTGTATTTCACAAACCCTGAGTCAGCACTGGGTAGATGCGTTTTTAAAAAACGACTGATACCAGAGATCCTTTCTGCCTACAGATTCACCATCCAGCCATTACTGATAGCTTCAAAGAATTAGACCCTAAAAAAGAAAAAAAGAAAAAGAAAACGAGCTGTCTCATTAGATGTACAGAATCAGGATCGGCTTTTCCAGCTAGAAAGCAAATGTTGAGGCTTCGTCCTCCGAACGTAGTTAGAAAGTCGAATGCCAAATGATCGGATCTGAAATTTGCCAAACGCCGGGTACGATCAGATAACGATCTGACGTTGTCTGAACGTTCACTCGTGATGGGGAAAAACTTTTTCAGTGTAATCTTATTTAATCAGTTTACATATCTTTACAACTTTCATGGTGGATAAGATTTTGGCCATATTTTTGTGATTTATCACATTTTTAAATGCAGAAATGTTTAGTTATTTGAGAAGATTTGTACAGAAGATGCCTCCTTTAGCAGCAGGAGACAAGTTTAACACATTATCAGTCTTGTTGGTCAATTTAGCAAGTACATTTTGTGAGCTGCTTTTGATTAACCAAAGTTACAAAGTACTAGTTAGAATTGCATACAGTGATGAACTGAGCTGGTTTGGAAAATATTTACCCTGCAAATATGAGGAAGTTCCTTGTTTTGTTTGTTTTGGTAGAAAGTGTCTGCCCACAAACCAAATACAAAATACCAAATCTATGTGAATGAAATGAGAGTGTATTTATTAAAATTACATTTTTCTATATAATAAATAAATAAAGACGAGGGTAAAAACAACTCCAGCTGTGGCATAACTGTCATTATAAAAGCAACTGAAACTCAAAACAAGATGGTAACCGTTCCCACCGTACTAAAAGTTCCTGGGGTAACATTTTATTTGAAGGGGGTTGAATAAGACTGACATGACACTGTCATAAACACCTGTCATGAACATGAATAAGCCTTC
>NW_006800273.1:328693-343834 GCF_000485575.1 Poecilia formosa
TCAAGGACACATGACAGACTCTGTGGCAGAGTTCGATAATGCCTGAAGTGCCCCCTCACCACCACACACACACACACACACACACACACACACACACACAGAGCAGCTGCTTGGGTGGTCTCATAGGGAGTAGATAGTGTGTGTCTGTGTGTTTGGAGCACACAAGTTTTTCTGAAAGAAAAAGAGTGAGGACAGGCCATTTCTGAACTTTTCAGGTCACGACATGCAAGAGGAAAAGGGATGCAGTTTGTTAGGAATATTAGGAAGAAGCAGTCGGAAGGTCGTTTTCTGTGCTTTCATACCAGGATGTTCCAGGGGACTTGGTTCGAGTGGCCAGCATCCAGAATCCCCATGTCCCTGCAAGCACAGGTGGTTTTAGACAATGGATGGATGGTTTATCTGGGTTATTGTTCAACATTTATATTAACACTACATAATGTAACACTTATTTAAAAAAAAATATTTTTTACCTATTTCTTAAAACTGTCACTTTGTTGTGACAGTATAAGTCTTGTAATCTGTGAATAAATTGTGGTCATCTGCTTATATCAGAACCAACCAATCAGTGCCAGGAGGAGGGTCTTTGCACTGTCAATCACTCCTGTGTACATGCTTCTTATAGCTTCCCTCTTCCTGTGCCAGGCCACAAGTACAAGTTTTAACTTTTATGCCTGACTTTAGTGATTGAAACATGTCAGTTTTATTCAAGTTCTCCTATTTATCGGACCAGTTCCCAAACAAATATCATCACAGGGTACATTAAGAGGCAAACTGCTTCAGTCCAAATCCAGGTACAAAATGCAATCACTTTGAGTCGAATAAAACTATTATGACTATAGTGAAGTCAAATTCAGTTGAGGATGTTTTTTTTGTATCTAAGGAAGCCCAAACAATCCCATAAAGTCAATATTTTTGCCACAATTTTTCATGCTGAGCAGCCATATGACAAGAGACAACTTCTAACAAGAAGAACCCTCCAGCAGAACCAGGCCCAGCGTGAACAACTATCTGTTGAGACCAGCTGGAGATAAGGAGGGCAGAAAGGAGACACTGCCAAACCTGAAGGCAAGGGACCAGGAGTACTTTCCATGAGAATGAAAAACACTTTACAATGTCTATGATTCAGAGTAGTTAGCACGTCATAACTCATCTTTAATTCATATTCATTTCTCTTTTATGCCCTTTCGTTTTTCTCTTTTTTTCCCTTTTCTTTCTGCTCTAGTGGCCTTTATTTGAAAGTGAAAGTGAAGCGACAGGAAAGTGGATTATGAGAGAGGGGGAAGACATGCGGCAAAGGTCAACGAGTCAGGAATCGGTGACGGCCATGTTAAGGACCGAGGCCTCCACATGTGGGTTGTGTGCTTTAACCCTGTGCCACCACCCTTTCCCTTTTTTGTCTCCTCAGTGGTGCGTCAGTGGAGAATGAAACGGATCTTTACAGTGAACGGTCAGAGCTGGAAACTGAAGCTGTTTCGTTTCTGTTGTGATGCTGGAGGGAATAGCTGCTGCAGAGAAACACACTGAAAAGGAGAGCCAATGACTGACTGCAGGAAACACAATGAAATTATGTTGATAATACACAGGAAGAGTGTTCATTACACAAGACTCAAATCACGTATTCATCAAACGACCTGCATAGACATTAGATGTTTTTCTATTTTAAAATTACTTTTTTTTAGCACGCTGCTTAATGATATGTAAGATGACAGAAATACTGTATATTCAAACATTTGATGTCATGTATGTTTGCACATTAGCAATTACTTAGACACACAATTTTAGATTGTTTTTGGAAGCTAAGAAAGTCCACTTTGACTAATGGGACTAATCATAAGAACTGTTCCTCTCCCACAAGAGAGGAAATAATCACTAGTCCTCAGAAACCAAGCTGTGAAACACCGGACGAGCCCCCACGGGATGTAAAGTTGGGCAGAAAGATTTTTTATTATAACACAAAGTTGCATCAAGACTTAACTGATGAATAGAGACATTTTACTCAAGCTGCATTGCAAAACGTATTATAATAAAAAACGACAACACATACACGGTGAGTGTGTTTGTGTAAAACTGAGCCCTGAGCTCAACACATTCCCTTCCTGCGCTTCCTCACCAGAACAGATGACATTTCATCAAATATTTATGAAAAAAAAAATAAAAAAACAAGCCCTGAACGGCGTAATTAGAGGCGAGGCTTAAAGTTGGCCTAATCCCGGGGCTTCCTGTTTCACTGCCATCCTCACGGAGTGTTTCTGCGAGCCAGAGCTGGAGCGTCTGGAGCCAAATGCTCTGCCGATAAATGCCCCGCTATGTGGCGTCCTGTGGAGCACCGTGTCAGTGCCCCGCCTATGAATCAACATTTAATTCCTCCTCATCCCCTTCTCTAAAGTCATTCCTATTCATCTCACTCCGAGACACGCAGAAAGCTGCAGCGCCGTAATGTGCTGACGAGACACCTGCGCCCTCGGCAGCAGACTTTTCCCCCCTCGGTGCTTCGCAGATGAAGGGCCGCTGCCGAGCACATTATTATATTTTCAGGTTATTAATTACTTTCCAATTACTTAAACAAATATGCTACATTGAGTGCCTAATTTCCCCTGCTAAACTGCAGCAGATGGATGTGGCCTGGGTCCTGGGCCGGCCAGCGCGTCGTGCCTCGGCATAAAACACGGAGAGGAGCATCACGCGCCGGTTGCTACGACGAGCCATAGCACATTAGTTAATACGTGAACCTTGCAGAAGGGTTGCGGTATGTGTGTGTTTTCTGTGTAGCTTTTCAGTGAAGCAGCTGGTATTACTTGTACAATCCAAAGAGAAAAGTTGGGTTGCTTTTTCTAAGGAGAAGTTACAATTTGGGATGAATGCTGCATAAATACGTCGCCGTCTTCTTCCTCTGCGTTTTGCTGGCCTAGGAGTGTTCAGTTTGCATTAAAGAGGGGCTTGATTTTTATTTCTTGCGCGCAGGTACGCTCAGACCTAATGTTTGCATTTGCGCGCGATTCTGTTTACATCCTCAGCCGACTCTCTCACAAAAATTGGAGCCAAACTGTTCAGTCACATCTAAAACCCTAATGGGAAATCTCTCCCCTAATTAAGATGCATGAATAATTCAAGTGGTGGCACGCTAATTAGTATTCCATCAGTCCTCTGTGGCGATGACGGCCTGTCGGGGCTCATCGCAGCTAGTTACGGCCCGTACGGGCAGGAGTGCGGCTGAGGAGAAGGATTTAGACACCTTGAGAGCTGCTTGACAGAGTATCCTATCATTACTGTAGAGAGCATGACAAGCTTCCTGTTTTCCTCCATCTTTGTAATCAAAAACAACACGGATCCGTCGTCTGTGGCAAATTTGGGGGGAAAGATGTAATTTGGAAGGAAGATGAGCTTTTTCTTCTCATGTATCCGGCTTTAACAAGAGAGGACAATGTTCCATTGATTTACCCGAGCATGTGGAGTTTTCTAGTCCAGCCTGAGTGCGAGTGTCCGTACGCTCTTTGTACCGCTTTAAATGCATGATTTAGCAGCGTTACGGCCCAGCAGTTATTACCTCTCTCTCGGAGGGGCTGTTTATTGCTGGTAAAAGCAATAAAGTGGCGTTAATATGGAAATTAAGCCTAGAAAAATCACAGAGGTTAGCTTTGCTTTGGCGTGCAATTACATTGTTCATTTAATGAAATAATTCCTTTGCAGTTCACAGCAGAACCATCAGCCACATACGGAGACGTAGCAGTTGAATCTGTAATCACTCTGTTGGTAATTTTTCTGCAAGGTTTTCTTGAAGCGTAGGTGCATCTCCACAAACTACTCAAAATTCAAAAAATTAAACTAGTTTAATATGCAAAGATTTATTAAAAAAACAAACACAAAAGACAGTCATGGACTCTATGCACAAGTAGGGTAAGTCTGAAAAAGGCATTGCTAAAGAAGCTGGTTGTTTACAGAGTGTGGTATCCAAGCATGTTAAAGGAACAATGAGTGGAAGAAAAAGAAAAACGGATGACTTCAATCCTTTTAAGACGGGAAACAAAGTATATTTAATGTCTTAACTTCAGAAGGTGTGAGCTTTTCTTTTATTAGTTTACATATGAACCAGAGACACCTGGACAAAAAGCAAAAGAACTGGACTGTGGATTAGAGGTCCAGAGACCTGTTTCCAGAGTAAATATGATCTTTCATTTCAACAGAAGTTGCTTGATATCCAGTGTGAAGCTTCCATTCAGTGATGATTCAGGATTGTTCATCTGCTGGTGTTGATCGTCTGTGTTTTAGTCAGTCCAGGTGTCTACCAGAAAACCTGAAAGCCCTTCATGCTTCCTTCTGTAGATTTCATTTACTAACACTTGGCTGCAATGACAAAAGCACCAACATCTGCTTAACCCTTCCAGACTGGAAGGAGCACCGACAATCCAACCAAATTTGCAGTACCGCAATTCCGCCACACTTGGCGCTATCTGAAAAATTATAAAGTCTCTGAAAGGAGGGACATTGCGCTTTCCAGCCAATATCGGGTCATTACAGTAATTTTGCTAATGATGTAATAGGGAGTGAAATTAATCTGAGGGGCGCTCTTTTAAAAGACAAAATTTTAATTATTTAGTTCTAGAAATTGAAAGTTCCAATTGTTATGGATAAATGGGCAACTTTGTTTACTCAAAGGACATTTAAAGAACTGTGCAAATTTAAAATAAGCAAAAATATCCCAGCTATCCCTTGTTTTGATAATGCTTTGTCTATTGCTCTTTTGTGATATTTTAACAAACCAAGGCACTTGGGTTTTATTAGTTGTAATCTTTGGTCATCAAAATAAGCAGAAGACAACGACTCTATATATGTTTTCTGGTTTTTGAATTAAACTGCTGAAATGATGATGATGTTATAAGGATTCGCCTGTCCAGCATCGTCTTTAATGTAATTACAGGTAAACTGATCTTAGGTTTTGTCAAGACAGGTGGCTGCTGCAGACTTTCACTATCCACCATTTTGTCACCACGAGCCACACACACACGCACACCCATGCACGCGTTAAAAAGAAAGGCTCCTGCGGGGGGCTCCAGCTTGTGTGAACGTATGTAGCCCTGGGGAAGCAGGCTGAGGTTTTGTGGCTTCTTTGTGCCGGGGTTAACCTTGGCTCAGGGCTAAACACACAGGGAATGTTCTGAGAGGACCTTCAGCCATCAGCAGCGGCTTTTCATATACTTGCAGCACTCCTGTGGGAGCGCCGCCACAAACACGACTATTGATCCGCTGTCACACTTGCACAGACTCCTCCTTTTACTGTTTCTCTTTTCTCTTACCCCATTTGGTTCTCTCATTCTCTCTTTTTCCCTGTCTGTCTGTCTGTGTGTGTGTGTGTGCGTGTGCGTGTGTGTGTGTGCAGTCAGCCAGACTAGAAACTACTCTCCAAAGTGGTCACAGATCCCATGATGTGGTATCGGAGGTATCGATTCATTAAAGGTGTAGCGTGTATCCTGGGGACTTCGGCTTTTGCATTGTATTTCCATCTGTTATTGTTTTATTTTTATTTTTAAAAATTCTATTTATATCTTTGACTCCCCGATGTGATTGTGTTAAAAATATAAACTATGACACTACTAGGAGGGAGCTTTAGATTCCTGAAAAACAGCGAATGTAGACATCACAACAGATGACGAGGCTTTAATCTTTTTTCCCCTCAAGCAAAGTCAGATTTCCTTTTCTCTCTTTGACTGGCATCCAACAAATGATTTATAATGCAAAATGATTCATGTTGTTGTACTAAATTGACACCTAGCAACCTTTTTTTCCCACGCAAAGATAGCACACAGTCAAAACATTTATGCATCTTTGGTATGTAATCAGAAGATTCAAACCAAATGTAGCTATGGAGAAGCAAAAGCTGGGAACTTAATGGAAAGTAAACATAGTTTATTTAGTAAACTGTGTCTTTTAATTGCACGTTTTTACATCTTCAGGTAATCTGCTGTAGACTCACTCCAACCTTCTCCAGTGGGATTTCATTAACTGTGATGACTGACCTAAAATTACTTTCTAATTTCACTGCTGCGCTCAGGAACGATCTCTAGGGACCGACTTTATTCAGAGTTGGGTTCTTCTCTGCTCTGCGCTCATCTATGACTCCTGTCAGGCTTACTGTTGCCTGGATAAATCTACAAATCCCCCAGTATCAGTGCCTTGTTAAAAAGAAAAAATGTATTCATACCCTCTGAACTTTGCTTGAATGCTGACATGTTACAAAAAACGAATTGAATGGATTTTGGTTATGAACCAACAAAAATCTTCAGGCAAACGTGGTGATATTTCCCGGTATTTCGGTAGATGGACTGAGCTACTGGAAGAAAAATATTCGTGTTAAAATGGCCTAGTCAAAGTCTTCAAATTCGATTCAATAAATTCATGTCATTGTTTCTCTTTCCACGTCACAATAACAAAATACTTCCTGTTTTGCAAAGACATTTCTAAATCTCTGAGTAACTTTCAACTTAGCCACATGAAAATGACTCCATCACAGGAAGAAAACGGAAAATTTTAAGTGGCTCGGGAATAGTTAAAGGTAAGAAGAAGGGAACTTCTCGCAGACTAAGTAGAGAATAAAACGGAGAATGAAGACATGAGTTGAATAGATTTGTGAGGTCTGAAAGACAGCGATGAATCATCTCCACATTCTGTGTACGCTGAATAAATAGCAGGCCATTTCCACATCATAAATATCCTCCCTGCCTAATGTGCTTAGCTCCAAGGTGGGCCCAGACTGCGTTACCCTGGGGTGTTTTTTTTTTTTTTGAGTAGGGGCGGAGGTGCTGGCTGCAGGGACTGATCTCTTACCTAAAACCTCAGGAGGAGGTTGGGGGAGGAGGGAGAGGGTTTGGGGGTGAACAGATCCCTGAAGCAGGTAGCGTATCTGCCATGGTCCCAGTGGAGCAGATGTGCTCCAGGTGTCACGGTGGACAAAAAGGCGCATAAATCATTTTCGGATTGATGACTCTCCCCTTCATTTGCTCAACTTGGATGAGCACTTTACGTGAGAGGAGTGAGAGAGAGAGAGGGAGGCAGTGAAAGACAGGTGCACATGCTCCTGAATGTGTGCAGAATGACTGCAGAAAACTTCCTGCAGGAACCGCCGTGGCACCTTTCGGGACCGACTGTCAGAATTTTAAACCAAAATAGAATCGGATGCTGCTCGGGGTGTACATTTCCTATCCCTTTAATCCCTTTTGAATGGAGGCCTCTTGTGCTAAGCAAGTCTGTGACATTGCACACCAATTTGTCCTGGCATGTGGAGGGTTGTGCTCATTTTTCTGGATGTCAGGCATTGTCCCCTCTGATGAATCCTCTGGCCTGAAGCCTGGGCGGACTGGCTCATACGGTGGATTAGGGCAGGTGATTGATGACTGGAGGTGTAGTCTGCAGCTCTGATTTACCCCCAAACAGCGGAACTGACAGCGCGGATCACCAGACTTATTATGAAATTGGCCCCAAAGTTGACCAGTGCAGAACCTCTGGTTTGGTCTTCCTGCCTAGACTACCCAAGCTCAAGGTGCTAACAATAGGGAAAGTCATCTTAGCACTACGTCAGAAAATAACATCTACAATCTTTCTTATTTCTGCTTTTGTGGGTTCAGCCAATAGTTGCCAAGGAAAATAAATGCGCCCTCTGGATTGGCTACTTTGCAGACGCCAGCCAATATCACGTCACGTAGCGTTGTGCTCAAGTACTTTACCTCCCCAAGTTGTATCTTCTTTTGAATATTTTGCTTTACAAAATATCTTCAAATAGCTGGATTTTCTGTAAATAACACTATAACGTTGAATTAAATATTAAATATCTGGGTATTTTTCCAAGATTCTTTATTGTTAGGACAATAAGTGTTTGGTGGAACTTCTCAGCAATTGCAGTACCCAATGTAGGTCATGTTCTACAATTGGAGTGACAAGCCTCTTATACTTGGGGAAATTGTAGTCAGTGATTTTACAGAAGACCTACTGATTCAACATTGGAATGGCACAACTTTTTATGAGCTGTTTGATGCTGTGAGAGCTCTGGTGGAGCCAGCTGCACATTGTCAGAAAGAAAAAAAAACAAACCAACATCCTCCTACTACTTCCTGTTGTCTAATAACATCCGACTGTTGACTACATGACATTCGGATTTGATGCCATTTTATTGGGATCAAGTGGAAGTCTTTTGTTCTAGAATGCCTTATATGCGAAATCTGTGAACAAAGAATAATGTGTAGTTTTTATTTTATGAACTGCTGGACTGAATGTTATTCATCA
Organism: Poecilia formosa; assembly: GCF_000485575.1. Classification (NCBI taxonomy): domain Eukaryota; kingdom Metazoa; phylum Chordata; class Actinopteri; order Cyprinodontiformes; family Poeciliidae; genus Poecilia; species Poecilia formosa. Next base: position 336,965 of record NW_006800273.1, read on the forward strand.
TGAGCTGTACTAATGGCAGTCATTAAGTCAAAACAAGAAGTCTTTTGGGAAATCTTAAGTTGTCAGTTGAATGAAGTGCACTCCTGTATTGAATATGTCTCCTTCCTGTGCAGGTTATTGGATCTGTTTTCGAAACAACTGATATTTTAAGAGCATGCAGTGAAAGCAGGCTTTAGCGTAGTCCAGCCACACAAACATCAAATACTGGTAAACTGGCTGTTTTGTTCATTCAAAGACCATTAAGGCAGATTAAAGGTATACCTGGAGTCCCATTTAAAAATGGCTCCCTCTTGTGCAAGTGGGGAGAATGGAGATGCTTAGCTTGAAGCCCCGCCCCCAGCTCGCTGGATGATTGCTCACCTTGGAAAACCCAAGCAGATGGTGCGTCTTCCCCTCAATTATCACCTTGTCCAAAATGCCCAATTTGCCATTCTTTCCCTCAGTATGGGTGTGAAATTTTAAACCCTTCAAACTGCATCATTGTTCTTCACTCCGGGGCACCGCACTGCTGAGGCAGCACTATGCCACGGATCACCACAGTAACTCAGGACTGCAGATTTTAGAGAATATTAAGAAGGAGAGGTTGCCAAACTCAGCGAGCGACGGCGAGCTGACAACAGTCAGGAGCGTCCTACCGCGACTCTCGCATGAGTCATCACGTTTTCCTCGGCCACACTATCTCTGAGCCAGTCTGGAACGTCTGTCTCTTCCAGTGAAATATCCCTCGTTTCCCCTCAAGTCTTCCCTCATCTCAAGCTTCAGTCTATCACTCTGTCCCCTGGCGTCTTACCATGTGCGCAAAGTTGCACTTGGCAATTACCGGTTACCCACCGAGGAGCTGGACTACACCTTTGGGTTAGTTTGAAGAGACGTGATTGGCTGCGTCTACTCTTGCTGAGAGATGGGTTTTTTTTTTGGGCATCTGTTTCTGCGGAGGTAGCAGATGATGGGAAAGTGGGGGAAATTCGGCTCCTTCACCTGAACAATTGTCTTTATTCTCAAGAGATCAGAAAGGTCATGGCACAGCTGCTCTGAGTAATTAGGATCCCGTAGCTAGTAATTAGTATTAACAATGAAGAGGATGGGTGTACGTGCTGCTACGGCAACAGTTTAACTTTATCCAAAAACTACATTTTTTATAGACTGAAAGTTTTCCCTTCAATCATCTAAACTTCCTTTTCTTGAGAGAGTGCGTTTCTTTTTTGATACCACAGTGTGGAGACCTAAGGTTAAAAAAAAACTTTTACTGTTTAGCTATTCATAGTGTCATGGGAGTATTTACTCAATTAAACACTTCAACATGTCCATGTCTGCTGGGGTTATTTTATATCAGCTTATTCTCTATGGCTGATGTGTCTCAAAGAAAACAACCAGCCGCTGTATAAACAGTCGTGTGTTTTGATGACGTCTAACAAATGTGTCCATGTAGGTGCCTGTTTACAAAACTTAAGCTGCGTGAAATTAATGTTTCCATGTTTATAAATGTTTCTGCAAGTTAACCTCTAACATGGGGGTTAACTAACTTAATAATTATCCCCAAAGCAGCTTGTTAGTTAAGCTAACAGTGAAAATGGGGCTTGTAGCACACAGCTAAATGTAAAATTCATAACTTGGAAGGATTTAAGTTGGAAGTAACCTTTTCATGGTACATCTCTTCAGAACTAGACAGGATATTAACATTTTGGAGAGATTCAGCTAGAGTCCCGATTTGAATCCAGAAGATAATCTGACAGGGCGAAGGAAGAGTTCCAACCTCAAAAACTTGAGTTCCTCACCAAAGACAAGTACCAGTGGTAAACATAAAAACAGCTGGTTAACAATTACAAGAAAGGTTTGACTGCTGCAAGGTCAAAAAATATATTTCTTTGCCATTTATTATCACTAACTGTATTTCCATAAAGCTTTGCCCCATATACCAGTAAGTTCCCAACAAATTTGTAAGTCTGGGGTCTTGAGGTTAACCTAAGTACCTAAAACGGCAATGAGACAGCATAAACATTTTAATTTGTTATCAAAGATATATTAAAAAACCATCTTTAAAATAAATAAAAGCCTTGGCCATTGATTGCTCTTAGTGTTGTCATTTGACTGTTTTATTTTGTGGGTCAGAAGTATTAAAGTTTTAGAAAACCCTGCCATAGACCATTTGTGAGATGTTACAAATTCTTATGCAAAAAAAAAAAAAGTGTTTCTTGTTTTGTTTTGTTTTTCTTGTAGTACTGAAGAACTGAAGTACTGAAGAGGAACTGCAGAGGAATGGCTTAAAACAGTTTGATTCTTACACTTTCAACGATCAGATTGACTTTGTTTTCACAATTCACAAGAGATTTTGTGGATTTGTGGAACCATCTGTAGATTGAGTCATAATCTACATATGAATGAAAAGTTTCAAAATAGGAGCAAGAGACACAAAACAAATGCCCCTTTAAAGCTGGTATGGACACATTACTGCGACAGACTTCCTGGTGTCCCACAATCTGAGCCCAATTAAATATTCTATTACATTATTCTCCAATTTCTGCCCCCCATCAGCCTTGGGGACCCTGGGGCCTTGCTAGCAAAGTCAGTTGAGGAAATGTTTCCTCTGCATCTGTCTGTGGTAACGGTGAGGATATATTGGAAATCAAAGCAGGAACAGGAGGAGAGTGCAGAGAGCAGGTCCCCTTGGCTCTGGAAAGGCTCCTCTTTGGCCAGGAATTACTAATCCATGTAAGCAAGGAGTGAGGAGAGGTCAACTGGTACTGTGCAGGGACATGGCTTCCTTACACGTATGTTTCGAATACATAGGTGAACTTAATGCATACAGAAACACAAACATCAACCAGGTCATGTTTCTGTGTTTTTACAAGTATGAGGTCCATTTCCAATTCCTGAGTTTGGAAAAGGAGGTAGAGGAAGTCATGCAGGATAGAATCTGCATTCGTATTAAACCAACGCAAACCTTCAGATGGGTCAGGACCGGCAGATCCCGGCACCTTCCTGCTGACTGACAGCATGAGAAAACAACAAACAAATATTTTGAAAAAGAAGAGGATATGAACCAAAAAAGAACCAAAATGAAAAGTTAGGAAATACTAAATATTCCTCAAAGTAGTAAACCTTGGATCTGATGCTAAATTCTAAAAAATATATATCTAAAGTTTGTGGTACATCCTTTGACTTGCTAATAAACATGACAGCTAGCAGCCTGTCTGTTCCTGAGTGGACTCTGCTAACTTTTCAATGAAAAGCTCATCTGTGACTGATGGTCTCAAAAGGCCTTCGACTACTTTTACTGTCATTCCTGACTGATTTGCAAACAGAGCTGCCCATCATACAGCTGACAGACTTCCTCTGCCCTCCTAACAACTGAGCAGAATAAAATCTGACCGGACAAAATTGGTTGCTTTAAAAAAAACAAAACAAACATCAAGTAGTTTGTTTCATTTGGTTTAGATCTTTGTAAAATAACAAAATAAATACATTTGACCATATTTGAATGAGGGTCTTGTAAGCTTTGATATTATTTTGTGAATGCCAAAAAATAAACTCTAGAGTCTTTGCACATCCCCCATCGATTCTCTTTAATTTCTGATCACTAAAGTAGGTATAACACTATTATATGTTTTCTACCCGCCTATTATTAATGGTAAGAATCAACAAAGTCTTTAACAACACTAAAAATAACTGTTGTTCTCGTAATAAAACTGAGGAGACCATGTTGTTCATTTTTGTTCTCAAAATTGGAGAAGATAATCTCAAACTGTGAAGTTGTTTTTATGGTCTTCCTTGTTGCCCACTGGCATCTGATGACCCCCTGACCTATCGCAACCACTTTAAGAATAATGCTTCCACGGTTTCACCTGGAAAGACACAATTTGTTCACCTGGAAAACAGCAACTATCTGCAGACAAACAAACAAGAAAAAGAGGTAGCTTGAAGAATATGCATTACAAAAACTATTGAAAAGTAATAATCTGTTTGAATCTTGTAGGTTTTTACTCGCATGCAACATGAACTAAAACCAAGGCCCTAACTCGTATGTAGCTGCTGCGTCGCTGTAACAGTGGCCTGAAGATCGAGCCAAGGGCACAAGAGTCAGCCACTCCACGAGCAAGTCTCTTTTCTATCGGCTAAAGGTGCAACTTTGTGTGTGTGTGCGTGTGGTAGTTACACCACATCGCTCTGCCTCTGTATCTGTGTGTACGTGTGACTCACCTATGACCAGCTCTTCTTGCTCGGAGGCAGCTCTTTGTCTTTGCGCTGACAGGGTGAAGATGATCGAACGCTCTGCTCCTCCAGCTTTACGCCGCTGAGACTCCGAGCTTTTACACATAGAGCCGGAGCTTCTTTCTGTTCCCACATATCATCACTTATGATTATTTTAAAAGACCTTGCGTGAAATGGAACATAAAAAGAAGCTAAGCTAACGTGCCCACGTCCGTCGGTCTTCAACCGAACACACACAGTTCCTCATAAGCCAATTTAAAATGGATACCCCAACTCTAAACTTTACACACACAGACAGGTCTGGAATAAAGACTTGGAGAAGATTAAAGGCAAAATTAGGTTATAAAAACAATATCCTGAGCAATGGGGAAAAAAGTAAACCTACTGAGGACCTGTCTGTCCGTCTCTGCTGACTCTTCACCTGACTTGTGGTGGCACCCTGACCTCCGATGGAGGACAGCTGTGGCTATAATCCAATAGCTTGTAAGTCGCTTAATCAAAGCAATGCTTTTACAATACAAACAACGTTAATATCTTGTCTAACTTGCATCATTTTTATTTTCATTTAACTCCTGCAGAGAATTTTAAGAGCACACATTTGCTGATTTGTGACCCCCAACAGTGAAAACGTATATTTCAGATTGCTAAATTTCAAACCTAAATCTAATTTAAACTTATTTGGCCAGACCGTGTCAACTTTTGGTAGACTCACCCCAAAAAGATGTGATTCCAACCAAAAGTGATTATGCAAAGCACTGACCAAATGTGTAATGACAAAATTTTTGTAGATTTAATCTTCCTTCCAAGTTACAATTTTATGCTACTTTTTATTAATATATCACATAAAATTGTTGTTCTTTCATCCTGTGGGACAGGAGCTTGATAAGTCAAATATTCATAGCTTCCATTGTTCAAAACTTTTTTACCTCACTGCCTTTGACTTTAATAAAGTCTAAATTTTTCACTTTATTTTTGTTTTTTGTTCTCCTGTCCGCTAAACAGTCTGATAATCTAACACTTACGAAGACAAACGGTAAAGCGAGCGAAAGTCGCAGCACTTTAACACCGATTACTAGCATGCTAACATTGTGTCACCTCGGGCACGAGCCTGCCGGAAGTGTTTGTCATGTTTCTAATTCGGCTGACGCCGTCACGCTGACAAGATGGCGCTGAATAACGGAGTCCTGCTCGCGTCCCTGGGGAGTATTTGCTGTTGGACTGATTAGTAAAGCATGTTACCACCAGCCTGCTTGTTGTTGGTGCGGACTGACAGGAAACATATGTCTGCGTGCTGGTCCTTGTAATCAACACCTGGGCTGCTAGGAGACTGAACGCGCTGCTTTCTGACGGAGAAACAAAGTTTAACCCGACATAAAGAAGAAGCAATTCAACTCAAGTTAGTGTCTGCTACTTCACTGTAAGTAACGAAGAAAATATGACAGGATGCTAGTTTTTGCAGCCAAAAACATCCGGGTATTTAAAAAACAAAAATAGATGTCCAGTTTCAGTTGTCAGAGGAAAATCAGCATCATGAAGGCGGCAGGGGTTAATTAATTGTGTTGGCGGCTCCACTTCCTCTCCGTGCCCGTACTAGGCCTCTGGCGCGCACAGATCTGATCAGTATTCGTGTGTGGTTGTGAGTAAACGGCGAGGGAGCCTCGTCAGTGACCCTCTGGGTGCGAGAGGATCCCAGCGGCTCCTCACGCTGGCTGCCGTCACTCCGGTCCCGCCAGAGGCTGGCTGTAATTAACAGCCTCACACTTGGGAAGCGTGAGTGTGCATTTATCTATTGGACTGACTGAAGAGAGGCAAGAGATGCTTAAATATGCAGGAGAGATAGTAACATTTTATTCAATAAAAAAAAAAAAGACTGTTGAGTTTTGGGAATGTTATGGAAACTATTGAAGGTGACAAAACTCTAAAATTAAGTGTTTTCTTTGAGTTGTATTGTTATACCAATACTAGTACCAATAGATGAGCAGAGTTCAGAATGAATAAATGCCACGATTATAAATGAATAAATAATTAAATAAACCTGAACAATTTAATAATTAAAATCTTTAAGTCAATATTTTCTGGTCAAGCAGGACAGTGTAATTCCTCGTGTTGTCAGCAGTCAAAATGATAAGAAAGAGTAACTATAACATTTTGTTTTCTTTAGGTTAAAATCACGATCTTTTTGTCAGCATAAATACATAGTTATTATTTTTTGGGAGTTATAATTCTTATACCAAAATGAAGAACCCTGTAAGTCATAGAAATCTAAATGAAACGTATCCAACCAAATGATGTTGGGAGAAGTTCATGCAGAAAGACTTTTTTTTTTTTTTAAATCAGGCAGTCGCACAGCCAGATAACTTTCCTTGGGGTTTGCCAAGCTCCGCCCAACGCCACTGTGAAAAACATAGACATAATATTAGAGTAGACCCCGCATTCGCTGCTCCAGCGCAGGAAATACGGCGGCCATCTTGGAGCGGTATACCCTCCTACTTTGCTCAACCAAAACAGCAGAAGATGCCTCAGCACTGAGGGATATTGTTATTAGGATCGATGGACTATTGATGTGAGGGCTCCACAGACAACATTTCACAAGTAAGATGGACATATTATTGTGTATATATTGTGATTAGAATATTACTTTACTCTATTTATGTCCACCGG
>NW_006800273.1:344169-373345 GCF_000485575.1 Poecilia formosa
GTTTCCTAAAGACACGATGTGAAGAAGAAGAGGGAGATATCTTTAAAGAGAGACGGATTCACTGCAGCATGGATGAATTTCGCATCGGATTTTGGATTCAATCTCAGCTGCTGAATCACTCTGAAGCTAGAACTTGTCGGCTGAAAAACATATATATATATATATCTATATAAATGTATGTATATACATACATACATATAAACATGTATCCAATATACACTGCTCAAAAAAATAAAGGGAACACTCAAATAACACATCCTAGATCTGAATGAATGAAATATTCTCATTGAATACTTTGTTCTGTACAAAGTTGAATGTGCTGACAACAAAATCACACAAAAATCATCAATGGAAATCAAATTTATTAACCAATGGAGGCCTGGATTTAGAGCCACACACAAAATTAAAGTGAAATGTTCCCTTTATTTTTTTGAGCAGTATATATTATTCAGTATTAATCATTATTTATTTGTGTCATTATTAATCATTTTTATTTGCAAATACCTGCGATTTAACATCATAAAGTCTGCCTAGCAACCAATAAATGCTGTTGGCGTGAAAAACCTTTATGTCCAATTGTCACAAATATAAACCTGTGGAGTTTGCTAAATACTACAAGTTGGTTAGTAGATTGTGTTTTGTTTTTCACTAACAAACTCCCCACTTTACTGACAAAGAATGTGGGAAAGCATTGACCAACATATTTGATGTGTATGATTTTGGTGATTCAGTTGTTGACTGTGTGTTGTTTTCTTTGTAATTTTGTATTTTTGTTCTGTAAAGCATGTCGAAATGCCTAAATATCCAAAATCAACTATATATATATATATATATATATATATATATATATATCATGCCCACTGTAAAGTATGGTGGAGGATGTGTGATACTGTGGGCCTGCCACTGTTCCAAACCTTTTAAGAGCCTGATTAGGGCTAATAACTGTTATTACAGCCAAACTAAATAAAATATATTAAGGCTTTTCACACCTAAATATATTTTTAATATATATGGAAGGACCTGTAAGTCCACCACTGCTTGTCTAAAGGATGTTCAGCTAAGAGTAAGTAGCTGCTAACCTTTTCATATCCTCATCTCTAAATTGTCCTTTCCTTCACATGAAAGTAAAAAAAACAAACAAACAAAAACACCTAGGAATTACTTGCTGTGTTTCTCTTAATCAAGGAAAATGAAAAGAAAGCTCTGCGACTGCTGGAGCCATATTTTGACCCTGAGCAGAGAGACGGTTCTCATGCTCTCTCCATCTCGGTGACAGGGAAGCAGGTGTTAGATGAAACAGAGAAAATGAGCTCGGTGGAAAGGCCCATTAGCCGCCAGCAGTGGGGGCTCGATTGAACAAATAGAAACACTGTTGTTTTCTCTGTTTCTTCTTGTTTTTTTCCCCCCTCATTCTTTCTTTCTTTATGGCTGACTGAAAGCATTCCTATTAACGGATAATTGGGATCATGCGAACGTGCGCGCGCACGCAGGTGTGTTGAGAAATTACCTTGGCTCACTTGCGCCACTCGTGCGATTAGAGAGGAGCGGTTTGAAGTGGTATTTTTCCATTTAGGTTTGACAATATGTCCCCTGTTTTGCAGCACATCAGCGTACCTTTGTCTGCTGCCAACCCCATCATGCTGCATCTCTCCTGTTGGCTTCAATTTACTCGTTTCACCTGCAAAAATCATAAACTCCACCTGCAGGTTAGTGCGAGTCACTTTTATGCCGACCCTCTTTTACTCTGTATTTGTAGCCGTAGTTACTGGACCGTGCTGTGAGCCATCCCTCCCCTCCTCCTCTTCCTCCTTCATCTGCTGACTTACTGTCACTGTCTCGCTCACCTTCTGGCGTTTAAATCCTCAGTGCAACCCTCCCACCTCACCTAACTCCCACAAATTTATTAATATGATTTACATAAAGTTAAGGTTCCCCTCCCCTCACCCCAGCAGCCAAGGAGGCCTGCTCTAAAATAAGCTGTGTTGGTGACAGAGCCAATGTGTTATGCGTGTCACAGGCCTGGAGGGCTCCGAAGGGGGTAAGAGGGGGGAGGGCGGGATGTGAACGGCGAGAAGGATCCCCCGGGGCTTTCTGGCCTGGAAATGACATGGTGTGAGGGAAGAGCCACCATATCCTCGAATCAGTCATCTCCGCTGCAGGGAGGAGAGGCAGGATGGAAGGACAAAGCATGCGACAGCCCACCTCCGGGCGCACTACAATACCCGCCATGGGAAATCTAGGCAGGCGCTCACACACTCAAACACACACCACGCTCGCTGGTGGTGAATAATATTTTATTTGAGTTTTAAATATTGCTTTGGAGGAGGATTAATGCAGGGGAATGATGCACGCAAATTGTGGCTCTAGGACATCAGGGGCACGCAGAGGTGCCCGGCACAGAAGTGGATTTTTTTTAACAGTGCATATATAAAACCGAAGGGTCAGCGCTTAACGTGATTAATAAAAAAAATCCTATAAACTATTATTGAAGTATAAGAGGACCTTGTAATAGTCAAATGCCACAATGTGAAAGAGATATATTAGATTTTTTTTTTTGTGTACTAAACGAGAGCAAATCCTGAGAGTGGTAGAAGCTAACAGGCTAACAGGTAGCTTAGCTGATTTTAGAAACTGAAAGCATCTCAAACTGGCTATGTTTTGCTCCGTGGTACCTCTGAATTTTATTTCAGTTTTTGTTTTATTTTTTATGTAGCTGCACTTAAGATGGTACATTCCTGATCGGTCTAGTAGGTGTTTCAAAATGTTCCAACAATCTGTCTGTCTGACGTCTGTCAGCGTTTATTCACTTTTCTACCATCATTTGTCTTTATCACTACTACTGATAACCTCACCAGTCCTTACTTACCTTTTCAGCTGACTGTGTCTGGTTACAAAAGAATACAAGTAGTTTCAGCTACACTGAAATTCTTTGTTGTGGCAGCAGCTAAAGTTCACAGGCAAACAAAAAATATATTGATTTGAGAACATCAGGACTAGGTAAAGTTTAGCCACTAAATTACATGACAATTAGCATGTTGTTTTTTGAAGCTTATTGATAGTAAATTACAGATGCCAGAGTTGGTCTGGAGTACACTTGATCATATCGAATACTGGAACCTTTTTGGAGAGTGCGCACTCAGGAAAAGTACAAAAGCAGTCAAACATGGTGGTGGCAGTGTCATGGTCTGGGGCCTGGACAACTTAGCCATAATTGATGGAATCTTGAAATCTGCTCTCTACCAAAACTCTTGAAAACGTTTATACAGTAAGTCGGTGATCGTCAAGCACATCAGCCTAGTGGCCTAGTCAATGTTTGATGCGGGACAACTTTATGTGGGCTGGTGCTGTTCAAAAGCCCTCCAACATCGCTGCGTTAAAGCAGCTGTGCCCAAAGGAGTGTGGGCCAAAATCATCATCGGTAAGTTGTATTGAGTGACGCTTCATTGCAGTTGTTGTGGACGGACCAGGAACGGAGCAGCTTTTACCCCCTTATCAGTGGAATCAGGAGTTAAAACCTGCCTAATTAATTTACTCTATCTTTGCCAGAGATTAAAATTAGCTCAATGATCTGAAAGCTGCTCTAACTCGGATTGAATTATTCCACACTGATTACAAATTCTTTACAGAGCAGTCAGTGACTCATGATTTTATTTTACTTCTCTATGCTTCTTAGTTTTCTCCAAATCAATCCCATCTCAACTCAGTGTCATACTTTGATGAGCTGGATGTAATATGAGACACCTAGTTATTGGTGTCGTTCTAACTGGATTAAGTGTAAAGGTGAGACAAATCAAAGGGATTTCTCTCCACATGACATCTCAAATGAATTTCTGTCTTCCAGAAGGAGCCTGGTCTCGCACGACTCAAACTTTACTCCGGCTGAAACCATCACACAGCCACGCCTCGGCCGCCATCACGCCACGACTGGAGCGAAATCGTGACCCCATGATCACGCATCTGTGCCAGATAGGCTGAAAATAGCGGGGTGTGGTGGCGCTTACTCATCGCAAGGTCAATATCTGCCCGATGACGACCGAGTGATCTCAAGGCGGCTTTCTGATGAGATGATTGTTGAGAAATAGCCTGAGATTTAGGGCCTATATTGCACATGGGAGATGCAACCCAGACTAGAGGTGTAAAAAAAGAAAAGGAACAAGGAAAATAGCTCTCCTGTAGCAGGGGTGGCGCAGCATGCCAATGGTTCTGAACACAACTAAAAACCAGGACGTGTGAAGCCAAAGCCAAAGGCCTCGTTTCCCCTCTAAAGGAAGACTAAAGTACAACTGTGAGCTGTAACTCGGCGTGGCCTGTGTTGGGAGCTGCGAAATTACCCCCCACCTTGTGCAAAATGTCAACACCATATTTTCTGGGCAGAATCTTCAAGAGGACTGTGACTCGAAGGGAGACGAAGAGGAACACAGAGAGGAGAATTCACCGAAACGATTTATTTTTTTTTTCCCCTCCCACCTCCGATGCTCCATCTTAATTACCGCAGTGCAAGCCGTGCAAATCCGATTGGGCCGTTTATGCCCGGAAACTCATCACGACAGTGCGATATTAATTACTCCGGTAGGATTCATGCTATATTTGATATGCACAATGCGTTGCGGCCATTACTAGCCTTGTGTTTCAGCCCGAGCCCTGCGTGTCAGCGGTAATCAAGTCTAAACGTTGACACCAACACAACCGGCCCGGTCGATGAAAGGATGCGGACGCTGTCCTTTTGATGGAGGAATTTGAATCCCTTCCCTGCCCCTCCCCCCACCGTTTGAGTTTGTGTGCGCGTGTCTTAATCTGAGTCGATATCCTCTTAATATCTCTCACGCGCGACTCCATTATGAGGCTGCTCATTGGGTTTTCCTGATTTTAAACACGCCTTTTATGTCCCATTGTTCGCCCCACCACCACCCAAAACTATTAGATTAAGTGGAGTCAAATGCAATTACAGCACACAGCTGTTCCCTGTGAGCCTGTACGCCGCCGCGTTCGAGGCCGGGAGATGTGTACGCCATACTGCGATTATCATATAATGCTCCCGGTACTCCAACAGCATGATGCGCGGAGTAAGATGAATGGGGAGGAAAGTGGGAGTGAGAGAACCGAATGAGAAACTAAAAGGAGAAAATGAAGCTGGGATGACTGACAGGAGGAGAGAGAGAGAGACAGAGAGAAGCCAGCTTGGCTCTGACTCCATCAGTGGAGCAACACTGACCTCTGCTGGCTGAAATTTCCCTCCTGATTTTACAATTTTAGGTCGCCAGCAAGTTTTAAAATTGCTTTCTTTAAGTCATCAACCTTATGAGCAAACAGGACCATAGATCAAACACACTGAGGAGCAGAGGAGCTGTGGAAAAAAAAACAAAAAAAGAGTTGTGCCAATTACTGGTTCAGGTTCTACATTGCTCTTGTAAAAATGTAATCAATCACCCGCTCCAATGTGGGCCACACACAATGCAGAAAACAGTTTAGCACAAAGACGCAGGGAAAAAGGTAACGGCCCCGTTAATGATGCAGCCACACTTTTAGTGAGCTTGGAAATTAGATGTACAGATGAGGAAATGGCACCCATTTAAACCGGTCTATTCATTTTCTGTCTCTCAACACACACCCTCTGATGTCTGGCATGTGTGTTAAATGGTGGCCATCACTGAGACTGCAGCTCCGTTTCCCAGGAGTGTTAGGGGAAGATATACTGGTATGGAGTTTATAGTATTTAAAAAGTGACAGTACATTGCAAAAGTATGCATACGTCTTCTCAGCGTGTCAGGACTTTATGGACCAGGGATCTGAAACATGGAGCCTCAGAGCCTCATGTCACTCTTTGGCCCCTTCACTGTGACTCTTCCAAAACCAAGAGAGAAATGTTGTTTGATTATAAAGTGGCAACATCTGCATAAAATATTGACAATGGTGCAAGGCTTATAAAGGTAATATATTTCTTTTATAGCTGGAAACTATCCCATCTATATTTCTAGGTGGACTAACCATCTTTAGTTATTGCATTTATGGAAAAGACTCACTCAGCTGGCCCCAGTGTACAAAATAAGGTTGTTTTTTTTTACCTTTGTAAAAGTTAGCTAATCAGTTTTGTTGTGCAATTTAAAAATAGAAATACATTTTAGCTTGACTTTCAAAATAAAACATTGAATTTGGTTCATATTTTATTTTGTAGCAACGGAGGTCAAAGTGGTGCTTTGAATCAAAAAGGTCGCTGACCTCTGTAATAGCACCACAGTTTGCATCGTCTACAGATGCCAGTCTTTGGTGATCTTTGAGATGCTTCTCGCTTAACCTTTTACACGTTTTTTTTTGTTTGTTTGTTTTTGTCCATTTTTTCACAAAACATCTCAAGCTCAATCAGACCGACTGGAGTTCATTGGGTTTTTTTTTTTAATCTTGCAACAGATTCTTAGCTAGATTTAGTCCTGGACTTTGACACAGACTTTAATCTGTTACTCTGGCTGTGTGTGCAGTTGTTGTCCTGAAGGTGAAATTTCCTCCTCAGTTCTATGCGCTTTGTAAGATTCTCAAATGTCTTCTTTCTGGATTATTCTGCATTTAGCTCCACCCATTTTGCCTCTAACTCCAATCAGCTTCTCTGTTCCTGCTGAAGGTACGGCCTCTCCACACCATGACGTTGCCATGTTTGTGGTGGTGATGTAACATGGTGTGATCATCTTTGTAAGGACGTGTACCTGCTGCGGTGCCATGCCCATCAAAACAATGGCAGCAAGAGCCAGATAGAGCAGGGGCGTTTGATGTGACGACCCAAAGCTAACCTTGAGCTTACCTCCCAGACAAATGAGGGATCGTGACGAATCCACCCAAATTTGCACGCCATCAAATCTCTCACTTAGTTTAATGGGTTTGATCAGCTGCACAGAAATTACACAAAAGATCCAACGGCGGAGCTTTTAGATACCATTTGAACGCCATGCAGCCCTCCTCCCCCCTCTGTTAATGGTGCGCTGGCAGGCACGCGTAGCAGTGTAACCATCGATGGGGTTGGCTGGAGTAACCGGCCCTGGCGCCCCACGCCTCCAGTTAAGTGATACATCCAACTGGCTTGGTGGTGCACATACAGTCAGGCCTGAACAGATGCCACTCATTTCGCCTAGCCAAAGTGACCCAGAAACGAGCTGGCGAAGCACCTAGAAAAGCAAACTGGTAATGAGAGAAATGGTCTGCTGGATGACGGACGGACGGCACGGCGTGGAGCCTCGCCACGGTGGCCATCTTTTTGGCTCTGCTGCTTTCACTTTGTCCTTTCGATGTACCTCTCGCTCGGTTCCTTCATCCCTTTTTTTTTTTTTCTTCTGTTCCCGTTGTGCCCGTATTGACTTTCTGTGCGTCTCATTCTCAATTTCGCAGACACAAAAACTCCTCATAAATTCTGTATTTTCCCCATCGTGGTGCGCTCCCACTGAGCAGATCTGATGTGTTTTCATGTCTGTACATGCCTGCATGAATATGCGTGTGTGTGTGGGGGGGTGTGTGTGTGTGTGTGTGTGTGCGCGCGCGTAGCTGATGCATCCTGTGACATATTGCGGTAATGAAAAGTTCCACCGCAGAGACGGCTGTGGCCCACTAATTAAACACCTCCTATGTGACCTTATTGCAGGCGCCAGTTGCCATAGAGTCTAACCACATCTTCTGGGCTTCAAACTGCCTCCACTTATTTTAAATAAAATGAAACACTGGGGCAGCGGGAGGCAAGTGTTGGGAGGTCATGATCTAAAATCATAAAAAAAAAATAATCATAAAACGAGTTGGCGTCCTGGAGGAACTTTGCGTCTCACCGCAAAAGAACAACTAAGAACGAAAAACGGCACTTGTGCGACAACAAGCCCTTTTCTCAGCACGCTCAGAGAGTCGCAGTCCCAGCTGTGAGCACGCTGTAAAACCGTCACCGAGGCGGCTTTGTGTTGACGTGGGAGTCTGTTCGGGTCGGGGCCCCCAGAATGAAGGTGTCCTCCGATTTGGTCCGTTGCGAGGCAGGGGTCAGTGCAACAGATGACTCAGCACCTGTCACCGGCCGAGTCCCACTCATCACTTACGGACTCCATATGCTGCCCATTAAAAGTCACACGTGAGTCCACACACTTGGTGACCCCCCTCTTGCACATCTGCTGTCGAAGAACTAAACAAATGCGGTGACGAAGAAGGGATGGTACCAATCACGAAAATGAGTTTCTGTTTGTCAACATGTCCAGCTTGGCTTTGAAGACTTAAGTTGCACAGTGAAAATTGCTGGGTTTACTTTCAATTTTATTCTATATAGTCTTAAGCAATGAAAAAGTATTAATAGGTATTCCTTAAATGATAATCCCTGCTCTAATTCAGCCACTCGCTTCAGCTAAAAAACAAACTACTATTCTTCCAATGCGCACAAAGAAAGTGACACATTGCTGAAGCTAATTAACTCAGTGATTTCTGTCATGTTTAAATAAGAACATGACTACACTGTTGTGCAAAGAAAGGCTGCAGCAGTGCTGTGTCATGCTACAATCACAGTTTTAGGGAGTAGAACAAGTTGTGCATAAGTGCAAGAGCAATCATACGTGGATTTCCAATTTTTTATACAGGATCTGCGGTGTGAATTTACCTGAATTGTGGACTTTTGCTCTTTAATCAGCAACTTTCTGGAGTTCCCTAAGTTGTAAACTGAATCCACCTGCATTTAATTTAATGTCACAAAAAAAAAAAACAAAGATGTGGAGCCTTCAGAGGTCTGTTGGAGAACATTAGTGAACAGACAGCATCATGAAGCAGGTACAGCGTAGCCTGGTAAAAACCTGCCCCTTCTTCTTTTCTTTGATTCGTACAGAGTTTCTGGACCCTCAGCCATCGAGAAACAACTACTTGCTGGAGGCGTGGTCTCTGTTGAAGATTTAAATTTTACCCAATCGCTGACGTATATGTAGTGTGCCAGCTTGACACTATGAAGCTTACCAGAAATTGCCTGGTAATTAACCACCCTCCTATGCTAAGAGAGACGTGCCGATGGCTGTTAATGTTAATTACATTATTATTGTCAAGCTACGGGAAGACAACAATTGCAAAAATCGACATCACCGTTCACAACTTCTTGTTTTTTCAGGAAGGCTGTGGCCAGGCTGGGTCAGGAGTAAAAATATGGAGAAGTTTAAAGTAGGGCTAACTTATAAAAGTAGATCCCAAGCTTGAACATTTCACAGTACACCATTAATCTACTGTAAATACAAAATAATTATAGAAACTGTCTATAAGACAAGTAGTAGGAGGGAACTGCTTTTGGCTTTTATGGATGAGTGGCAAGAAGAAAGTCATAAGAATTAAGCCAGATAATTGCTTTAGTAAAAGCAAAAACAAGATGATGAAACCTGCACAGAGGCAGTTTAACCTGAACTAGACCCTCGCTGGATGGCGACCAGCTTACAGCCCTAGAGGGAGCACAGAGAAACCAAATGAAGAGCTTAAAAGTGAAAGAGAACTCCGCTTTGCACCACTATAAGTCAACGTTCTAAGTGTGTGAATGCAAATATGTCAGGATTTGTTCATGTGTGAGCCTGATGTGATTGTGTGTGCGCGTGCTTATAAGTTCAGGAAAAGCCTGAGAGCACACTTGACTGGCTGTGTAAAATGAAATGCAGAGGGCATTCTCTTCAAACGGATGGTATTCAAAGAGCAGGGAGTTTCAAAAGGAGACAGCACTGAGGGCACTCCGGTTTGAACTGTGTTTGCGCAAAGGCTCCTGCTCTTTTTCAAAAACCAAAAGAAAAAAAATTCCTGAAGTGCACTCTCAGGGTTTTCTTGGAGCGAGGGGTTCGGGGGAGGGGGAATATTAGGAGACATAAAGAGAAAGGTGGCGGAGCCAGACAGACAGCCAGAGATGAGGTTTACCAAACCGACCGGGGGAATACGTGCGGAGCGGGGAGGGAGCCGTGGACCGCAAGGTAAGAGAACGGAGAGGAAGAAAGTGAGAAAGCGAGGGACACATAGAAGCAGAACACTGGCCCGGGGCATTGGTACGTGCCGTGCCTCTTCAGGAGACTCAGAGAAGAGGAGGAGGAAAAAAAAAAAAAAAAAACTGAGAAAGGTGAGAAAGAACTGAAACCCACTTTCCATGAGGCCCCTAGAGGAGCGCATGCAGTGGCGCCCTACATGGCTGCACCAATCTGACCTCGGCGCTGCAGGAATGATGCTTACTGAATTACCCCGTCGACGGCCTGGTGCCCCGTCATGCCAGCTCCCTCATACACTCATAATAAACACACTCCATCACCTGTTCGTCCGAAGCACGCCGCCCAAAGAGAGCATATTAATTATAGATGTACGTTAAATTACTTTCATTACCTCCCCTACTCAGTGGTCAGGACAAAGACACGGATGATGGATGGAAGGGGTTGTTATGTCTCCCTGTGCAGTGAAAGTCCCTTTTTTTTTTTAACTTTGTCTAACCTTTTTTCCTCTCCATTCTGGTATTTCATTTGCATCAGTTCCTTCGCTCACATGGCGTTCGTCTTTCTTTGCAGACTGGAACCAGACAGTCATGACTAATCTTTGAATGAAAAATCTGTCCTCGGCAAACATGGAATTAAGGGCAGCACACAGTGATACAAGTACAATGCATAAGCTACACACAGAGTGAGGCAAATAACAGCCGTAAGACCCATGTTTAGCTAAAAACCTACATCTTTTGCTACTTGGTAATCCATCAACAGTGTCTAGACAACAAATAGAAATAGTTAAAGCGTTGTATACATCAGCTTCAAAAGATTAATCATCTGCTGTCTTGAAATGAGGCTGTGCTGGATACTGGACGCCTTGCATGCTTCACCATGCAAGGCTTCAAAGGCTAGGGGTCAACCTGTACTTCAAAATATACTGATGTCCAATGGAGGGAGAGTAAAAGACGTGAAACCATTTGTGGTCTGAACATAAATGTTGTCATGCTGTTTTCTTATTTCTGTTTCAGTTTTTTCTTTGTCATTGAGGGAGTTGTGGCTTTGAGGTTGAGAGGAATGAATTGGATCCATTTTGGAATAACTCTTGTGTTTAAAATTTGGAATAAATACTTTCCAGATCAACAGTATAAAGATAATATGCAAAGACGATAGCATTTTTTTTAAGGAGGCTATTGCAAATTAGTTGCTTTTTGGTAACCAAACAAGCCATAAGAATGTAGAGTCATATAAAAGTTTTTAAAAAATCATACCCGTCTCAAGTCATCCCACGATGTACACCCAGGATGTTCCATTTCTTATTTCTTAGAAAGTTCTTGCTGGATTTGCTGGTATCACCGTCATGTTGTAGAGTTTAGTTCTGTTCACACTTTAAGTCTTTTGAGACTCATCTGGCCAAAGATTATCACAGGCTTGTACTTTCGTCCTGCTGCAACTTCCAACAGGGGTGTGGAGATTTCTTCTAGCATCCTGTGGTTCTGCTTTTAAAGTAATTGATTGTCTGCAGCCTGTTTGCGTCTTTCATGGAGTGTTTCCTATTTCTCTTTCTGGACATTTGTAGGTTTCACTGTTATTGGTTTGTCTAATAATACGTTTTCAAGCTTTTAGATTATGAGATTATCAGCAATGTAAGTTGTAAATAGAATTAAGGGGCTGAAAATAAAATGTAATGATATTAGATTTATGGCAACAAACCAGCTCAAACAACGCAAAGAACTTTGCACAGTTTTTCAACCAAACTAACCGACTGAGTTCAAATGCTGTTGGATGCAGCTAATGTTAGCTAAAAGATTACTAGCTGATAACAACACAGCACCTCGAGCTTGTTAACAAGTAGCCTGCAGGCTACTGATGATGTTGCCTATGTTCAAAATTGGGTAGATCTGGTTACATTCCCTTGAGTAACTTTTTGGAAAAAAACAAAAAAAGTACTTATTAGAGTAGTTTCACAGCACTGTACCTTTTTCTTTTATTTGAGTAATATTATTATTGCTTCGACTCTTTTTGTTGTTGCTACGATTCATTTTGCCCCCACCAAAATAAGCTGATGCAGTGAATATGGGACTGCAACTTGGTCAAACCCTTCTGGGTTAAACCAGTGGATTTGCTGAGTAACTGGTTGGATGTAGCGGTCCCATTGACACTTGCCCTGCTATGCCTGGTAGGAGATAGAACCCAAATAACAAATAAAAATGGGTCGGGCGGTAAAGTGGAGGGGCCAATGGTTCCCTGGCTCCCCTGTTCTGGCGAAGCTGTCCAGATCACTTCCTGTTCAGACTTGTGGGAATAATGTATTTACTGCCCACAGAGTCTATTGTTTTCATGCTGACTGTGCTATTATTACCCCTAGCAACAGTTGCCATGCTGCTGACAATGATGTCATCAGCATGACTTTAAATGATGTCTGTGTCATGAGGCCCTGCTAAGGATGACTTTGTGATGTCATAGATTTCATGACATCACCAACTGATCAGTTAATTCTCCGGTCAGTTAACACAGAAATCATTTGGACATTTTAGCTCAGCTCAACACAGATGAGTAACGAAAGCTCACAGCTCACTTTTTTTGGAAAAACATGAAAAAAAGGTTCTCCAACAAAGTCCATCCTGGTCAAACAACCCCGGATTACAGGAAACAAACTTTCTCAGCGAACTTCTTTGGAAAGTGATTGAAAAATCTGCAGACAGACCAACTCTGCATCTTGTCAGAGAAACATTTTTGGAAGAACACCACGAGGTTTTGATCTTACTTTTGAGAGAAACAGGAGAATTAAATGTGGATTTTCTCTCAGAGGCGTCAGAAGAGCTGAGTGAACGGATTTTCCAAAGCCTCACCAGAGATGCTTTCCACTTTGCTTCTGGACTGCATTCAAATGGACTTCTTGATTACCCAGGAGGACATAAAGTTATTGTGGAAAAATTCAAACATCACCTGGAGAAAATGTTTACATCTACAAAACGAAAGATCAGAAAGACTTTTTTTCTTGAGGACTTGTACTCAGATGAAAACTGCCCGAGTGAGGATTACACTCAGGCAGGCGTGGACCCTGAACGATTTTTGAGGGACGCGAAAGAGATGGGTTTCAAACGTGGAACCGAAGAGGAAAGAAGAAATATGGTAGAAAAAATTATTTGCCGATTTATAAGTCCAGTCATAGATCTAGATATGCCGCTTACAAAATGAAGCACACCGTACATGTCCAGAAAAAACTTGCTACTAAACTCTGGGAAGAAGTAAAGGACTTAGATTTTGTCTTTTTTGACAAGATGGAAAGAAAACTCTGCGGAGATATCTTTCACCTTCTCTCAGGCAATGATGATTTAGTTAGAGAATTGCTGTTTAAGATGATAAAAAGTGACAACCCAATAGTTACTTACAAGGTTATACAGTGTTTCAAAAGGACCCTGACACATCCTAGGAAAATTAATCTTCCACAAGACTGTCTCAGAAAGGCATGGAAGTACATTCAACATGCTTTCTGTTGTGGAGATAATTCAGACGATGCTCAGACTCAAGAACCCTCTAAGAGTGGAACAAATGGTGAGTTTTGTCCAGTCTTAGTTTGGCCTCTGAGTTTGGGACACTCAGAGAAGGCAGGACCATGTTCCGAGTCAGGACCGTCCTCCGAGTGAGGACAGTCCTCGGAGTCAGGGACATCCTCCGAGTGAGGACCTGCCTCCGAGTGAGGACCTGCCTTTACGTCAGGACCGGCCTCAGACTCAGAACTGGCCTCCGTGTCAGGACCGGCCTCCTTAGAATACTAGGTAAACTTGCTTTCATGGCCTGACCTGGGTGTCTTGGCCATTGTTTTGAAAGCTCTTTACCTTAATTATTTTCCATACAGATTTCAAATTCTTAAAAAGACTTCCTCTAACTCCTTTAACCATACATACCATTACGTTAACAGTCAGCAGCATGCTAACCAATGATGTTCTCATTACGCGCATCTGATGTTACACGCCTGTCTGTTATTTCAGCTGTTTTGTGTAAGAATAAAGATTGGGGTTTCCTCAACAGAAATTGAAAATTCTTTAACATTTTTCAGAAAATTTTTAAAAAGGTCTTTTTTGTGGTTTGTTTGCAACGTTTGATTTTCACTTTAGCGTTGAACGTCCAAATATGTTGGAAAAACACACGAGGGGTTACACTGTTTTCACATGACTGTAATTGCACATGTGACACAATAAATGGCACTTTGCAAAGATCTTCTTTACAATTATAAGCAACCAGATAAAACAAGGTGCTGGTCAGCAACATTATCTCAGGATGAACACTGACTGAGCAAATGACCGAGTCCCACCACTTCTCCCTTTCCAAACTCTGTCGGCTGCTCAGTGAATACAGAAATACTTTGTGTGCATGCAGACGTCTCCCTGCTTTTACTGTCCTCTGTTTGCCTGATGTCACTCCTGCAAGGAAAGCATTGCGTTTGGCAACCCTCACTTTCTCAACTCTGCAGCTCTATCTAATCTCTGCCGCACTGAAACATCCCCTTCAATTTCTTCTGCTGATAGATGCCGGTGCTCTCTGAGCCCTCTGGGACCGCATTCTTTCCTCTTTTACTTGTCTCCAGCTCTTCGCTTGTGTAAGACCACTTCAGATTCATCAGGTCAGAAACCACCCAGCCTCCACCTCCTTTTGTAAACAGCAGAGCTCAGATTCACACAGATCTAAAGGTCAGGGGAAGGGGCTGATAATCAACATCCAGACGCCGGTCTCTGCTCTCTCTGCTTCTTTAGGCGGTGTATTGTGAGAGCTTGGCAGGCGCGATGCTTTTATGAAGAGTGATAACCAATTACAGACACCTTCTCCCAGTGTGGGAACTTCTTCAAACGGGAGACGGCAGTAAACTGAGACCTGTCGGTCGTGGTTAGTAAATGTTACATTTTAATTCCAGTCCTCGTCAGGAGGCGAGGAAGAGACTCCCTCTCTCCTCGAAAGATGCACACTTTGCTTCTGCTTTTGTCATTTTTGGAAGTAAATTACATCCTGTAAAGGACTAGTTCATAGTTTGTCACTTTACAACCACAAACTTCAACGCAGTTTACCAGGATTGAATGTGACAGACCTCAGTCTCATGTCTTTTCCTCCAACAGGTTTCTTCCAAGTTTGATCAATATTTTGCTCATTAGCTAATAGTTATTGGAGAAAAAAAAGACCACACAGAATCATGCTGCCATAATAATTCAAAGTGTGTTCAGAGACATGTGTGATGTTAGTTTTCCACCAAACAGTGATTTGCAAGTAGTCGACATATTTGAGTTTTGGTCTCATGTGACGACTTTTTTCCCTACTGTATATTGTAGATTGATTGATTGAACAGACTTATGGTTCACATATACATAAAAAAAGAACAAATACAGCTGGGTGTTTTGGCAAAAAAATACATATTTGTTTTCATTGAACAACTTAGATAATTATCTCAGTAAGGTTTTAAACTACCAATCCAGTGTCTACTTATTGAAAATTTGTACAAACAGAAAGAAATTAACACCTAATAAGATGTATCTCAAAAAACACTATAACAACTAAACATAATTCCCTCAAACATTCATTTTGGAACATTACGGACTTCAAAATATGAAAAATTAAATTTTGTCATCTAACAATATGTTCAGAGCTGTAAAACACAAAACTTGCAAATCTAGTTTAAATGCAACTCTTTAAAAATCTCTTGTTCTTGAAAAAAACGTGTAGAAAATGGTGGCGGTAGGGAAGGAGGGAAGACGGCACCGTTCGGGTTCTGCAGCATCCTCTGATTGGCTGCTGTTTGTTCCCATTAATAGAACCTGTTACTCTAGAGACACATGATGTGTCAGAGAATCATGGGGGCTGAATTCATATGCAAGCCACACTTTTCAGATGTCTAATTATACAACTTTGTGCTGGTCTTTCACATTGCAACAGAGAGCTATGGAAAATATTAAGAGCCCACTGCACTGAACCCCACTGAAAACCTCCTGGTTATTCCACCAAATATTGATTTCTGAACTCTTCCTGAGGTAAAACATTAGTATTGTTGTTTCTAAATCAATGTGAACTTGGTTTCTTTGCTTTATTTGAGATCTGAAAGCACTGGATCTTTTTTGTTATTTTGACCATTTCTCATTTTCTGCAAATAAATACTAAATTTTTTGCTTTGAATTTCAGAGACATGTCAGCAGTTCATGGAATAAACGAACAATGTTCATCTTACTCAAACATAGCCCTATAAAGAGTAAAATCAGATAAACTGATCATTTTAAGTGGTATCTTAACTTTTTAGTAATGTACTTTACCTCAGTTTTCTACTGTTTGCTTACTTCTACTGTTCCCTCCTCCTCAGAAGTAATCTAGGATGGAAATTTTCTGCGACTTGTGGCCATCGGACCCTCACACCTCTGCAGCAGCACTGACATTTCCACACAGCGGAGCGCCGCAATAGGCAACCTTACAGTTTGTTATTCACGACGGCTGATGTTTCTGTTGCTCTACATTCTTTGACCCGATCTTCTTCCCGGCCCTCTGGAGAGAGACACAAGTTGTTTTTTTTGTTTTTTTTTATTGGGGGCTGGGGGTAGGGGGTTATCTCTAAGCAGGGAGGACAACAGTCACGGAGCAAACCCTGCACCGGCAGAGGAGGAGGGTCAGCGGGCCAGAGGGGGGAAGCAGGAGGTGAGATGGAATATAATAATGACAAACAGACCCCCGGCCACGGCGTCCGCAGCTTTGTCTCAGGGGGACCTTTCCACCTTGTCATGTCCAAAGACCTTGTGCTGCGGCACTAGACAAAAGAACAGGAAATAGAAAAAAAAAAAAAAGTTGTGTATGTTTGCCGCTGCTGCCGGTCTAATTTATTGGCCCAATGATTTGCTGATGTGTATGAGGCTGCATGCAGCTCCGAGCGCTCGCCTGGAACGTGGGGGCCTCGCTTCATTAGGCGCTCACACCCTTAAGCTGCTGACATTTCCAAACTTGTTCCCCAGTCTTCTAATTGTCATGAAAAATTGGACGGAGTCGCCCATCGCTGAGGAGCTCGGGCGCTGGGCCTCGATCCGATGGCATTTCTCACGCGTCCCGGTGTCATTTGGTGACACCGGGACGCTTTTGTTCGTCCCTGATGGCGCAAGACGCGAGGAGGGGCGAGATCCCGCTGCCGCCGGTGAACAATGGGGTTTATGAAACAGAAAGGGCATCAAGAGCAGAGTTTTAAACAACTGATTTATTAGGGTCAACAGTGGAGACTGTTCATACATGTGTGAAAATGTCTTTAGGGATTATTAAAGCAATAGAAAAGCTGCCATCTTGACTGAA
This sequence comes from Poecilia formosa, assembly GCF_000485575.1. Classification (NCBI taxonomy): domain Eukaryota; kingdom Metazoa; phylum Chordata; class Actinopteri; order Cyprinodontiformes; family Poeciliidae; genus Poecilia; species Poecilia formosa. The sequence goes on from NW_006800273.1 coordinate 361,407, forward strand.
ACACTGGAGCTAGAGTGCTGTAAAAATTATTTGCATCCTTACAGATTTTTTTTTTTTTTTTTTTTTTTGGCCTAAATTCGTTTCAGATCGTTAAACATATTTCATCATCAGAAAGATAACCAGAGAAAATGCAGTTTTTATTTTTCTAAAATAAAAAAGCTCACCAAACCATCGTAGCCACATGAAAGGAAGTATTTACCTCCCTGCTTTTCAATCATGAATTAACTGCAATTAACCACATTTGTGTGAAAGCCGAGTCTAGTTTCAGACCTAGGGAGTCAAGAAGTCACATAAATAGCAGCCGTCTGGCAACATGAAGTAGGGAGAACGATCTCACATTAAACTGAGATGTTCTGATCTTAACATTTCAAAAACCCACTAATGTAGCTAAATTAAAACATGCCTGCAAAGAATGATTTCTCTGCAGCAATGTAGAAGACTTGGTACAGAAGCAGTTCTTGGGTTTAGAAGGCAATTACTTTTTTCCCATGAAGCCAGTGGCGTGGCTGTTCTTCTTTCCCTTTCTTTCAATTTTCGAAGCAGTGCAATCATTGCTTTGATTTAATAAACATTTACTTACACAGGTTTTTTTTTCCCCCTGATAATCAAACTTCTTTGATGATCTAAAATATTTAAGTGAGACAAAAAAAGCAAAAACAACATTTTTATTTTTTTTTTTACATCATTGTAGATTTAGGAATGTTTTATATACACATCTTCCAGTTGAATAGCATAAAACTCCCTCACATTGGCAAAATGTCATTGACTAACTCGTGTTTACCGTTTCCAAAGGATGCATCATTTTTATTGCTCTAATAAATCTTTTTAATTCTATGAGGCATTATAAAATAATAAACGCGTGCGCACACACACACAACTAATTTTGGCAATCCACTTTAAGATGAATGCTAACATAAGCTAATATTTCACATAAACCTTAAAATCACACATAAAGCTTGGCTCAGCCTGCTTTGGTCCACACCTGAGATGCAGAGAGACAATGTACAAGTAGAGGAAAAACACACACACACACTGATAAACATGGAATAATGACACACTGCGTCAGATTGTGTTTAAATGACCCGCCATGTTGGACAGGGACCCTGTCTGGACTCTGATGTTACTCAGGTAATGCAAGACGTTGAGCTTTTAGCACAGCATGATGACGCTGCCACCACTACTTGGTGGTAGTAATATTTTTTGTCATAATTTACATTAGTTGAAATGCCACAATACTTAAGTTAAATAAAATGATTTTATTTGGGGAATAAATTCTAATGAGTGCACACTTTAATTTATACTTTTTTTATATATTCTGCAAACAAAAACCAGCTGAAGGTGTTTATCTGTTTTAAGTTGTTATGCCTCTTAGATTGCAACACATTAAGTTCACATTAACTTTTTTATATATGAAATAAGCAACAGATATCCTACAGTATATGACCTAGACAAGAACATAATAACATGATGAAATGAATTTGAAAAGGAAGAAATTCAATTCATTTTTTTACAGTTCTATGAATTATGTAAATGTTTCTCCAGTATTTAGGGAATTGTCTTAAAAGCCCAACAGTATTTTTTTTTAAACATGTTCATTCTCACTGCCTCACATGTAACAGCACAACAAAATGTGGCTTTATATTCTGGACGGATAAAACAAACAAAAACCTTAAACTTAAGATAGGAAAAATAAATCTGTTGACATCACACCTCCTCTATTTACTTCAAAAATCCATCATGTCCCTCCAAATATGGCTGTCGTCTTGAGGTATCTTAGCAACAGGCTCAGTCAGTGGGTGTGAACAAATTCTACAGAAACAGACAAACTGACTGGATCCTGATGGGTGAAGATCAGATAAACATGGAAATGTGGAAAAAATGCAGCCTTTCAATTAATCAGTGGGTAAAAACTCAAATAGCAGTATTTAGCAAAATCTGCTACGTCGAGTGCATATTTAGTTTTAGTTTTTCACAAAGGTGATATTTGATGGGACCCAAAGGCCAGATTCAGCAAATCCTCTATAGCTCACTGTTGGAGAACTGGCATGTTGGTGCAATGGAAATACAGAGTCTCCATAAAAGTAAACACTATTTACTAACATTAAAGGTTTGACTTCTTCAAAGTTTGAGATAATGCTGCTAACAATAAAGCATGAATTAAACCATACAGTATCACCAAAGGTGGGCAGAGTACCCAAAAGAACAGCACTACTGCAAAATATACTCACTCAAGTAAAAGTAAAAAGTAGCCGTTTCTAGTTAATTAAGAGTAAAAAAGTATTTGGTAAAAACTTTACTCAAGTAGTGAGTAACTGATTGAATTATCAATCATTTAATGTTTGAAAAATCACATTTTCAGATGGACCAAATTATAAAGATATGTGGATTTTTGGGGGTATTTTAAGGATGAAAATGACCATCATTCATATAAATAAAAGATTTTAAAAAAAGGCAAAATAATTTTTTTTCCCAAATTAGATTAACTGGATAAAAAAAACTTATGAAACTTTAACAAAAAACAGCAGGTGTGTCTCTGTCTGGTGAATTTTTGGTTAAAACATGTTTGTTTTTTTATTCAGTAGAGAATCCAGAAATTTTATTCAAGTAGGAGTAGAAATACTTCGTAATAAAATTACTCAAGTAATAGTAAAAAGATATGCATAATTAAAGTACACATAGAAGTGTTTTTTTTTTTTTTTGTGGTGGTTGTTTTCTCCAAAAACGTTACTGAAGTAAATGTAATTGAGTAAATGTAGCTGGTTACTACCAATCTGTGAGCGTTACCTTCACTGGCTTAGCGAGTTTCTTCTGTGGGTTCTGGTTCTGGTTCTGGTTGGGCCGTGTTCATCAGTTCCACCTGAGCCTCGGAGCTGCTCGCCTGCTCCTGGTTCTCTACGGTGTTGTGGTTCTGCGCTGTGTCTTTTCCTCTATTCGCTTTCTCTAACCTGTTGTAGTTGTAGACGTTCATGACGAAGAGGAAGAGCCCACCGGTCGTGATCACTCCTCCACACATGAAGAAAAGGTACTTGTAGTCATCAAAGATGTCCACCAGCAGCCCTGGAACAGAAACATGCAAATTCAAAGTCGAAGCAGGAAAAGAAAGCCAGTTTAACCACTTTATTATAAGTTTGGGGGTGAACTGGAACCAACCAGATTCTTATATGTGTGTGCAGAAGGAAACGAGCGAGGACAGGCTAATCTGAGAGGAGCTGCTTTGGAGCTAACAGAGCCACTGAACGCTTTCTGTTTAAGACAATTTGGACGGCAGAAGCGAAGGCCGTTCTCAGAAACATAAATACGCAGAAAGGGTCTGCAGAAAGGTGACAAATGTGCTTCAGATTAGACTTAAAGCTCCAGGTTTCCAGAAACCAAAGAGCCTGGGCTGCCTTCACCAACAGGCGGAGAAGGTAGTGCCGGACAAAGATGGAAAAATCCAACACGGACAAACATGGACGAACACGGATATTCATATGTTTCGTATTTCTACTTTGGAAATTCAATCAAAAGAGACTGGAAAACAGAAACTGAGGGAGAATAATTAAACATGGAGACATTTGCAAGAATCCTGTTTTATCACACTATAGATGACCTACTTAAAAAAAAAATCAAGTCTTTTCTATGAACTTCTTAGATAAACCAACTAACTACCACATTACAGAACCCCTCACATTGAAAGAGAGCGTTTTAGGGTGAAAGGACCATTAAAGGTTTCTCTCATCACGTTCCAGCTTTGCAGCAGCAGATGATGATGGGCATAATATTTGTGTACGCGTCTGCACCGTGAGGGGTCATTTTTCATTCTGCCTCTCAATGCATTATCTGATTGATAGCACTCATCTGGTGCCGGTGCTCAGATGACCACCACCCTCATTAAGACAGTCCTTGATTGGCTGAGCAGTAATTATGTCCATCTGGTATAGTCACCCCTTTCTCTTTTTTTTAGTGCCTTCGCAGCCTAATTATGGCCCAGGTACAGGACTTTAATGACGAGAGTTTGAACTGAGCATCATTAAACACCCAACGCAAAAGGCTAATTACTCTCACTTACCTCACTTCCTCCTAATTGGCTTGACCTGAAGGTTTTTGAGGAGCAGTAACAAGCAGATACGGGATACATAACGATTGTGCCCTCTGGAGGAGAACGTTACACAAGCAAGGAGCCACTTATTTGGCCCCATTAAAAGGGGCCCCTCAGAAAGGGGGTCGCTCCCGGTCAAAACTTTTCACTTTAGCGAAAAAGCGGAGAGAAAGTTTATCTGTCGAAAACCCTCATCTTTGCTTTTTCATCAAGCTGAGCAGCTTTAGCTGCTAACGGTACGCCACTGGATTTCTAATGACACTAAAACAAAACAGAAAACAATCTAAGGAGAGGATAATAGAACCGCTGCAAAAATAAAAAACCCACACAATGAATATTCTGCAACAAAGTTAAGAACTATCCTTGGTTACATCAAAAACATCTGAAATTTTGCCTTATTCTCTTACCTTACAAATGTCTGAATATTTTGTTGGTCTCAAAGGAGAAATAAAAAAGTAAATATCCAAGCAGGAGATTAAAACTGGCTGGTATAGTTTACACTGCTAATAGTTTCATTTATATAAAGGCCTGCCTGAGCAGAAGAAGAACAACAACATGGATATAGGAGCGTGGGGCAGGTCATGATGTTTTTCTAGTTTGGATAATTTACCTACAAGCACACAAAAACTGGATTTGCATAGGAAATTTTCATCTTTCCTTTGAGTTATTTTTTTTCTCTCCTCCTTTTCAGATTAAACAGTTGACAAGTCAGCCCATTATCGCCCTCTACTGGGCTGCAAAGAAATCTGCGTGCAATTCAACTGAAAGCGGCCAACGTTTGCGGACACAGAGAACGATGAGACCCTTACCAAACTGGGCCTTTCATAAAATCCTAAACAGCCAAAGCTCAGTAGTAATAATTCATCTCTCTCTTTTAAAGTAAAAACAACATTAAAGTAATTCTAAGGTTTAGACACTTAGGTATTGCATGTTCGGAAGTAGCTTGCACACAGTTTCAGGGAGAGTGAAACTGTGGACCGGGGGGGGAATTGGGATTGGATTACTGCCGACAATATATTCGCGTTTGTAGATAGATTTTTACCCAGAATGCAAATGGAAAAAAGCCGTGAGCAAAACGGTGACTGGTACTGACTAGTATATATTCCATTGAGGGAAACTAAGTTTCATATCTGCTCAAGAGCCCCCCTGGTGGTTGAAGAAAAATCCAAAAAAAAAAACACTGAATGCTCTCTGGTATTGTTCAGGGGGCCGGACCAAATGAGGAGGCGGGCCGGATCCGGCCCGCGGGCCGTAGTTTGGGGACCCCTGGTCTACGATGTTGCAATATTTGGCAGCAGCGATCTGAGAGCAGATCTAGTTGTATAATTCTGAGACAAAGAGTGAGGTTTGTGCACATGGCGAGACGCACAGACAAATCACTTATTGAGGGTACGTTACCTGCAGCCGGCGGTCCCAAGAGCATGGGGAAGCACTCTATGATGGTCACCAGTCCAACAGCACTGGGGAAGCGCTGGTTTCCCATCAGGTCCATGAGGCATTCAAATATCAGTGCGAAAACCATCCCAAAGCCCACTCCAAAGAACACAGCGTAGGCCACCAGCAGCGGGTAGGTCCTCATCAGGGGGCAGAGGAGGTGGACCGTGCCATTGAAGACCATGGCGAAGCTGAAGAGGTACTGGATCCTCGCCCTGACCCACTTGCTGTTGGCTACCAGCCCCGTGAGAGGCCGAACAAACATGTCGACGAAGCCCATGACGGAGAGCAGATAGGCGGCAGAGTACTCTTCTACGCCTCGGCTGACTGCGTACGCCGACAAAAACACGATGGGCGCGTACGCGCCAAAGATGAACATCACGTTTCCAACGAGGTAAATGATAAAGCCCGGATCCTTGAAGGACGACAGATCCACAAAGGTCTTAGCTTTTTTCAGAAGGCTCCCTTTCGACTTTGTGTTGTTTGACTGGTCCACTTCCTTCGGTGGCGCAGAGTGCCGAGCGACGGGTCTCATTACGGCCCCCGCAACGCAGCAGTTTAACATCATACCCCCGAGGATGAGCAGGCTTCCTCTCCAGCCAAAGTGTCCTAAGAGATACTGGTTGACCGGGGCCAGGAAACAAAGGAACACTGGACTGCCGGCCATGGCGAGGCCGTTGGCCAACGGTCGCTTGGCGAGGAAATATTTACTGATGATGGTGAGAGACGCGTTCAGGTTAAAGCAGAGTCCCCAGCCTGTATGGGGGGAGGAAAAAATTAAAAATAAATAAAAGAGAGTCACATTTAAAGTGCTTAAGCAGGAAAAGCTGTGCTGAAGCTAAACTCTAGAGGGTCCTTTCCTAAATTAAATCAGAACTGATTGTGCTCCGTGTTCATTTAGGTTTCATCTCACTTTAGTTTTGCCGGCTAAAATCTCATTACAGAATGCTGGAATTATTTCAGAAATAATTTCTCCATTTAAGTAGAAATAAATTAGGTAGCCTGGGTAATACATTCACTCTCCTGCCTTCTGCTCTGAACATATTAATTTAATAGCGCCTTAATTTAAGGAAGATGAAGAGCTACAGCTACATGGTTGCAGCGCTAGATTTTCTCCTTCCAATGTCAATTTACTGCTCTGGTCCGAGTTCACAGGTAAGTCGCTCAAACTCATTATTTTTCGTAAACTAACTTTGACGTAGCAGGGAAACAGTGTCTGGTTTTAGTTTGTAAAATTCGGTATTAATAGTATTTAGTGTGTTTTTAAAAAAAATATATTTTCAGGACCAATGTCCGTTTCCGCTAGACAAAGATCTGAGCAGCAGGTGATGAAAGGAAAGCAGGAATGACTTTAGAATAATAGATGAGAGCTTTTTTTTAATTTAAAAGGTGTTTTTGTTTTCACATACAGAAAGAAAACAAACATGCTAATGTTAGATAAGCTAGCTTTTAGCTTGTTGGATGTAATTTTCAGAACAGTATGAGTTGCATGTTCATCTTGATGCCAGCTTTATCTACACACAATATCACAAAGATTTTTTTATGCAAGACTATATGCAGAATTTAGTCGAGTTTCTGTTTTGTAGCATCAATAGAGCAGAACAACTTCATCTAAGCCTTCACAATGATAACCTAAGCATGCAAACACGTAATGCTGAACTTCAATAATAACAACTGTAAGCCAAATGTAATTACTTACATTTGGTATTATTTGTTAAGGCTGTGGACTTCAAACAATGCAATGCAGAAGATATCAACTATAACCGGGAAAACAAGAGTGATGAAGCTGATATAATTTACATTAGAGTTACACTAATATGATGATGAATTTTTGTGAAGAAAAAAAAGATCATATGGTTAAATACATATTATGTAGCAAGTGGGCATTGGTTGGTACCTGGTAACAAGGTTTACGAAGGTTTTGAAGAGTTACGGTTTCAAAACAACTAAAATTTTCCCTCTTTCCCCCCCTTTTCCACGGTTTAAGGTAATTTTAACGAGATGCAGCAAAAAGTACTGAACTAGTTCCTGTTGTGTAAATCACTGACTATCGTCTTTACTGAATCTCAAGGGGTAGAAAGAACATTAGAGTAAGAGGGGGGAAAAAATGAAAAAGTCTTAAGGTTTTTGCAGTAAATGCTTGTCCATTTAGCTACCTTTACTAGATAAAGCTGAATGATGCCATATTGTCACTATGCAAGGGCTCAAGGGAGCAAAGCGGTCCCCCTGGGCACAGGACACAGCTTAGCCACTTGCTGGGACTATTAATGCTTCATAGGAACCTTTGGCGGAGTAATGAGCCTCGTAGGGTGGCAGAGGGCCCCCATGCGACGCCCGTGATTGGAGACTGCAGGAAGGCAACGGAGGCCGATTAAAGCCTGTGCTCTCTGGGATCAGAGATAGTTCTGTCTTAATTACTGTCATGGCGCTGGTTCTCATGCCGCTCTAACTGCACCTCAGGAGCTGAGGCAGATGCCCAAAGCCCAGGAACAAAAGGCACAGAGGCCAAATCGGTGGAGGCAGCTCTGCACCAAGAGCTTCTTGGCAATTACAAAAAAAAAAAAAACTCTGCAAATTCCTCTGCCTCCAAGCGAATAGTCCACTGAGAACAGAAACACTTAGCAAAACGCCAAGCAAGAGAAAGTGATTTGGATCTCAAAATAAGTTAAATAAATATTGTCGAACAACATTCAGGCAGTTAAGGTGTTGCAAAAAGCAGCCAAAATAATCACATTTATGATACCAAAAAAAACCCAAAAAACTGAACTATACCTCCAATAATGCCAATGCAAAGGTAGAGGTAAACAATGGAGCTCCCAAATGAGGCCGTTACCATAGAAACCCCACACATCAGTCCGCCCACCATGACCACTGGTCGACTTCCAAAGCGACGGACCAACACGCTGCTCACGGGACCTGGTGAAGAGGAGGGGAAAACAATAACTGGGATAGTCTTTTATTACACTTCTTTGTAATGTCTCCACTTTTTTTCATTTTTCCATTTCCTCCAGTGAGGAGGACATGACGCACGTAACGCGTTGGGGATGTGGTTGAGCTCATGTGGGTCAGATGCAGCGGTGGAGAGGGGGCCTGTGCCCTGGAAAGCTTTGTAGTTCCATCTGCGTATATTTGAAAGTAGCAGGCACTGTTTGAAAAAAGCATTTTCAATATGCATTTGTTTATGTTACCATATACATTAAATTAAAAGTTAAAAAATCTTCACGTGTAACATCTTTCTGTTTAAATATCTCACATTGCAACACCGGCTCTACAAGCCGGTGTGGCTTGTAGAGTACAAAATTGATTTTCTTTCTGAAATTAGAGCATGCAACTTTTAATCAGGTGCGCTCTGTTGTCTGGTAAATGTGGTTGGTGGCTCTGAGCAGTTTTGTGATAGAAAACTTACTTCTTTGTCTAACTGGTGCCTGATGAAGCCCGTTTAAAACGCCTGTTTTCTTAAAGAGCAGAAATTTCCTGTCTGGCAGAAACACACTGAGCTAAAAAAAAATTGCAAAGTAGGTGCAAATAAATACTTTTTATCATCACAATAGTGCCACAAAATATTGTGATAAAATATAATAATGACCATATTTTGTCACAAACACAAAAAGGTCTTGAGAAAATTGGTTTCAGATGAAAATGCCTCAGAAAGAAAAACGCATCAAAGTAAAAATTTTCTGCCATCTCATCTGAAGCGGCTGCATTTTTGTTTTTTTCTGAAGCCATTTTTGCCAAGACGTTTTTATTCTGATGCCATTTAGTCAAAAGGTCTGATGGATGTTCTGACATCTGAGGCCGTTATTTTCTAATATGTGAGGATGTTCTAAAATGTGCAACATTAGCAAAACATTACTGGTTTTGAAAAATATAAAACATGTTTGTATTTAAGGCATTATAAACTTGTGTTAATTGAGAAAATAGTGAGTCAATTGAATCAACGTAGACTTAAACAACAAATTAAAAAAAACTTAATTTGTAACTTTTTCCCGCGCTCTAATTTCAATAATTTATGACTACAAGAAGGAGACTGGTAAGAAATTTGGTAATGTCTCAAAAATATGATTAATCACTCCAATTAATAATACAGAAATTATTTTACTGATGAGTTTAATGATAATTGACACCACCGGTAGTTGTAAATACAAGTAAAGCGAAAGGCAATGTTTAAGCCAAGAATAAAACGTCACAAAATCTTTGCAGTCTGCAGCTGCTTTAAGATCTGAATAAACTGATTGATAATCATTGAATTCTTTTTTAAACTATGTAAAGCACATTGTGTTAGATTTACTTGTATGAAAAGGAAAGTGCTGCACAAGCAAAGCTTCATTCAGTGATCGATTGATGATTAATGTTTAAATTACAGCTCAAATAACTTCCAGATGCCTCCCTAAAACCACCCTGTTTATTTCCATATATGCGAGTAAAGACTGAAAAGAAAATTCTCTCTATGTGATCTTCAAAACTAATCTTTCCAAACTCTATTTACTATACATAAATATATATATATATATATATATATTTATTTATTTATTTTTTTTAACCATTAAGGGGGTGCCAGGAGGGGTCAAAGATGGCTCATCATTCTCAGTGCAGCCGCGTCCCCGCAGACCATCTCTCTTTCTGCAACCATTTCCATTTCCATTATAGGTTTATCATTCAGACTCCTTGAGTCAGAGGTTTTCTGAAGAGGCTGTCATGTCTCTCCCATGGGGACCCGGTGTTAGACCCCAGTGTGCTGAACCTTCCTCTGATATATCCCACTGTCCCTCTCCTCCACTGGGTGACATTGCTGAAGCCTCGCCAAGGACAATATGATAAAGTCCTGTGCCTGAGCCACGGCGGAGCCGTATATTTCACCGCTTAGGCCTCCCTGAGCTGAGCACAGGTAGATTACATGCCCCGCTTTCCTGTCACCTTGAAAGCAGCCACCGACGAGCTCATGTGAAGCCTCCACAACACTTTTATTTAGTCATATTTTGTGTCATCTACCTGTGACCCAAATCCCCACAGATTGAAATGTGATGCACGTTTTTTTTTTTTTTTGTGCCCTGCCCTGGCAGCTTAGGGAAACAGTTTGGTGGGTCTGGTTGCTCTGTAGTGTCAGAGGCGGATTTGTTTGACAGCAGGGGAAAAGAAAAAAAAACAACACACATTTCCCTTGTTGCACATTTGAAGTTTTTAAATTAACGACACAACAGCCTGTATTTGACTCGGGCAGTATACTAGACAGCCCGCAACAATTATAAGAACACAAAGGGAAAAGGACAAGAAGCGGTAAGAGGTGGGGCACGACACACATAATGCCAAATAAGTAAAACCAAATAATGAGAGTGATTACTACACAACACCTATGTGATCAAAGATATGAGTTGATTAAAACAACATATAAAAACAGAAAATCACAAAGAGCAAAAAATATCTGCTACATGATTAGCAAACATTGTGGCTAACTGCTTTTGCCTTCATGAATATCGTTTTGTATTTATATACATGTGTGTACAGCAGCGGAGGAAAAAGGCGTCTGTAGTGAATTTGCAGGAGTAGCTGCAGAGCGGTCCAACCCAGTGAATGGCTACAATGGCCTCATGCTACCGACGTTTGAAACCAGACATTTACAAGCACTTCATAAAAAGGCACTTAACTCTTCTTTTAAATGTCTGACAATAAATCAGACTAAACTTTCCCCGTTTCACGTCAGTAAAGGGTTCGCAAAATCATCTCTTTGCCAAATGCCAGAATAATGAGAGAGAGAGGGAAAAGAACTTCTGGGATCCGAGAAGTCATTTTAATGTAAGAAAAAAAAAACTGCAAAAATATTAACGTCTCCCTGAATGTAGCATCAGATAAATGAGAAAAAGAGCATATTCCTAATGAGTTTTGAATTTGGGTCAGGTGACTAAATAACACTGGCAACACTTTTCCTATTAGCCCCCCTAAAGCTACGTCAGAGAGCGAAGCCACTCATGTGAGGCCAATTTATCCATTATCTGACTGTAGGAATGAGTTGACTGTACAACCACACACTGGTTGCTCTCTTTGTGAAGAAAAATATTTTTTTCAAGGAACAATTTAAGCTTTAATGTGACATGTTTGGGTTTATTTTCTATAGTTTCGGTAATAAAACCGCTTCAGGAAATGCACACCACAGACTGTTGACTATTTTCAGCTGTGTCTTAGGTGTTCATACATTTCTGTTTGAGCATTTTAACTGCAACATGGGATCGCACTGCTAAAAAGAGCAATTCTGTAATTTTAATTTTATCTAAAGCAAAACAGTGTCACATCTTTCTAAGTTAACTTTTCCACACAAAGAGACTCTGCCGTTTTGCCGACTTAAGCTAGCTAGCTGGATTCTATGGTTTAGCCAAAATGAAGCCTTAGTTTACTTATTGGCATGAGAGCCACTGCAATAAGCTGTTTTCTAACA